>NC_037672.1:18101295-18178093 GCF_003255815.1 Theropithecus gelada | reverse complement strand
CACACACACACACACACACACACACACACACACACACACACACACACCAAGCAAAGGCAAATCACCATTAGACTGGCCTGATAAGAATTGCTTAAGGAGTGCTGCAACTGGAAACAAAGGATAATGAGCACGATCATGAAAACACATGAATGTATAAAACTCACCAGTAGACGTAAAGTCATAAATTATACCCAGAATACCCCAGTGATGTAATAGTGTTATGTACATCTTTCAATTGTCTGGTATGAAGTTTTGAAGTAAAAATAGTAAAAAACACTTTGAGAGGCCGAAGTGGGTGGATTACCTGAGGTCAGACCAACATGGTGAAACCCTATCTCTACTAAAAATACAAAAATCAGCCAGACATGATGGCGGGTGCCTGTAATCCAGCTACTCGGGAGGCTGAGATCAGAGAATTGCTTGAACCCGGGAGATGGAGGTGGCAGTGAGCCGAGATCACACCATTGCACTCCAGCCTGGGCAACAAGAGTGAAACCCCATCTCAAAAACAAATAAATAAATGAATAAATAAATAAATGTAAAAAACAACAGATTCAATTGGTGGCTAAGAAACAATAATAAAGAGGCAAATTAAGCCAACACAAATATAAATTGTGGGAAAGGGAAATAATATAAAGTATTTTTATATGACCAAATTTAAGTTGCTATCAGCTTAAATTAATCTATTATAACTTTAAGATTCTTGATATTAGCCCCATGGTTACCACAAAAAAAGTAATTATAGCAAATACATAAATGAATAAATGAGAAAGATAAAGGAAACAAAGCTTAATACCACAGAAAACCATCAAACCACAGAGGTAAACAATGGAAGAGGAAGAAAGGAACAAAGCATTAACAAAACAACCAGAAAATTAATAAAATGGCAGAAGTAATTCCTTATCTATCAATAATAACCCTGAATGTAAATGTATTAAATTCTCCAATTAAAAGCTGTAGAGTGGTTAATAGATGGAAGAAATAGGACTCAATTTATATGTTACCTACAAGAGATTCATCTCTCTGTTTCACTGTTAAAGACAAACAGACTGAAAGTGAAGGAAGGGAAATATATTTTATGCAAATGGAAACCAAAAGCAAGTATATGTAGTCATAATTATATCAAATAAAAAAGACTTGAAGACAACAACTGTAAAAGAGAAAAAGGTCTTTAATGATAAAGGGATCAATTCAGAAAAGGCATATAATAATTATAAATACATATGCATCCAACACTATAGCACACAGATATATAAAGCAAAAACTATTAGACCGAAAGGGGAAGATAAATGACAATACAATATCAGTAGGGGACTTTACCACTCCACTTTCAACTATGGGCAGACCATGTAGTGAAAACATTAACAAAGAAAAATTGGACTTTAATGTACCAGAGACCAAATGGACCTAACAGACATTTACAGAGCATTTCATCCAAAAGTTGCAGAATACACATTTTTCTCAAGTGCACAAGAAACATTCTCCAGAATAGATTACATGTTAGGCCACAAAATAAGTCTTAACAAACTGATGAAGCTAGAGGTCCAGGTATCTGGACTTTTATGTCCACATGACATAAAACTAGAAGTCAACAATAAGAAAAATTTTGGAAACAACACATAGCTTGAAATTAAACAACGTGTTCCTAAACAAACAATGAGACAGAAGAAATTAAACAGGAAATTTAAAAATTCCTAAGACAAATGAGAATGGAAAGATATTATACCTACGCCTATGAGAAACACCAAAAGCAGTTCTAAGAGGTAAGTAAATTTATATAAAGCAACATCTAAATAAAAAGGAAAGGATTTCCAATAAATAATCTAATGATACACCTTAAGAAACTATAAAAGCAAGAACAAACTAAATTCAGAATTCATAGAAGGAAAATAAAGCTTAGAGCAGAGATAAAATACTTTAAAAATTCAATAAAATCGATCAACTTTTAGCTAAACTAAGAAAAACAGAAAAATAACATACAAAGATCAATAGGGTTTCTATATGCTAGTAGTTAACTTTCTGAAAAAAATTTAAGAACATTTCATTTACAAGAGCTACAAAAATAAGATAACTAGGAATAAATTTAAGCAAGGATGCAAAAGATCTCTATACCAAAACTATAAACTTTGATGAAAGAAATTGAAGAAGACACATATAAATGAAAAGATAACCCATGTTCATGAACTGAAAGAATTCATAGTATTAAAATGGCCATACCGTAAGTGATACACAAATGTAATGTAGTACCTATCAAAATTCCAATGACATTCTTCACAAAAATAGAAAAAAAGTAAAATTTATATGGAACAACAACAACAAAAACAAAAATCCCAAATAGCCTAAACAAAGCAGAGCACAAAGAACAAAATTGGTGGTATCACTCTACTTGACTTCAAAATATACTACAAAGCTATAATAATCAATAAAAGATGGTACTGAAGCAAAAACAGACACATAGATCAACAGAAGAGAGAGACTGGGAAGAAATTCAAATTCATGCATTTATAGCCAACTGATTGTTGGCAAAGGTGCCAAGGACACACATTATGGCAAAAGCTCTCTTCAATTAATGCTGCTGGGAAAAGTGAATATTCATACTAGACCCCCACCAGTCACCATGCACAAATATAAACTCAAAATAGATCAAAGACTTAAGCGTATTACCTGAAATGATAAAACACAAAAAGAGAGGAAATGCTTCCCCATCATTGGGTTGAGCAAAGATTTTTGAAATACCTCAAAGCACAGGAAATAAAAACAAAAATAAACAAATTGGATTGCATCAAGCTAAAAACCTTTTGCACAGCAAAGGAAACGCTTATTGCAGTGAAAAGACAAACTACAAAATGGGAAAACGTATTTGTAAACTATACATCTGATGAGGGGTTAATATCCAGAATATATGAGCAACATAATTAAAACATGATCAACAGAACTTTCTCTCAAAGGAAGACAGACAAGTGGCCAATAGGTGCATGAATAATGCTCAAAATCACAAATCACCAGGGAAATTTAAATAAGAGTCGCTATGCAATATCTCACCCAATTAGACTATTTGACAAAAATACAACAGAAACAAGTATTGATGAGGATATTGAGAAAAGGGAACCCTTATACACTGTTGGCTGAATTATAAACTACTACAGTCATTATGAAAAACAATAAGGAAGGTACATCAAAAAATTTAAAAACTGAACTACCATATGCACAATAGCAATCACACTACTAAGTATAGACATAAATGTAATGAAATCAGTATTTTGAAGAGATACTGGAGCACTATGTATCATAGCAAAGATATAGAATTAATCTAAATGTCAAAGAATGGATAAACAGATACAGAAAATGTGTCAATAGAATATTATTCAGTCTTTTAAAAAAATGAAATCCTGTCGTTTGTGGCAATATAGATGCACTTGGAGGACATCACATTAAGTGAAAAAAGCCAGACAAAGACAAATGCTGCATGTGCTCACTTATATGTGGAATAAAAAATAAAAATATTGTATCGCAGCAGCAGAAAGTAGAACAGTGAGTGGTTAATGCATTTAAATGCATGAGATGATAGAGGCACTACCTTGATTGGATCACTATACAATATAGATATGTATCAAAACATAAAATTTTATCTCAGAAATATGTACAATTACAATGCATCAATTAAAAATATTAGCCAATTAATAAACAAGAATCCATTCATGTGTCCGTTCAGTAATTATTTTCTAAATGAAAAGAAATTGGTAGATGAGACAAAATTTGAGAATAATTAAACACTAATCCATGAAGTATTGAGTTATGGAAGTTGAGACAAAAAATAAATCGATAAGCACACTTTGAATCTGGAAAACATTATTGAACAAAGTCAACTTTAAACAGCAGCTTTTCAAGAAAAGTGAGCAAAACTTGTGTGAAAACAGCAAGGGGTAGAACATCAATAAGCACAATCATTTGTAGAGAATGATAGTTTAACCTGATATATATTTTCAAAAGTCTATACCTTTTTGGCTCATAGATAGCATCAATAATGGTCACAATTGTTTTAATTTTTCCCATGTCGTTCCTAAGACTTGTATATAAAAAAAAATAAGAATACTCTCAGTACATTTAACCTACTTGAGCTATATCAGTTACCCAATAAATACACTTACACTGAGACATGCTCTCTTTCTCTTTGTCTCTGCCTCTGTGTGTGTCTCTCTCTCTAAGTGTGTGCGTGCACACACACATAACATGCACATAAACAAATTACTTTGCTATTTTATATTTTCTAGATTTCTTCTCTGCTAAATTTTTAGGCTTGGCTTTTTACGTGAACCTTCGTTTTGTGGCAGACAATTTTCTTTAGAGTTTCACATAGTGGAATGGAAAGAGTTCTTTCATCAAATATGTTTAAGCTAAAATTATTTTAGTCTCCTATGTAGCTTATGCAAATCACTTAAACTCTCTCAACAGCCATCATCTTTATAATGGAAATAGAAAATATATTCTACAATGAATATCCTATAATGTTTCTGAAGATCAAATGGAATGATGCCCATGGAAGAAATTCTGTAAACACTGAAATAGTGACAAAAGTAACAAACTGCAATGATTATACAAACAAACATCAAGACATGACTGAGGTAACAGACTGCTTATATAGTTGTATGAGACAAACCGCAAGGCGACTACCTTAACCCTGATTATTTTATTCTATTGACATGTTCCCTTTGCTTTATGTAAAATCAAATCAGTCCTATGCTGTGTGAAAAATCAGTGTCAATACAAAGAGTAAATGAAAGATACATAAGATGAGTCTACAGAAAAATGTATCAACTAGCTATTTCCACAGGCACTATAAACAGCTTTACCTTCCTTACAATCACATCTTCCTTGGAATGAAAATTGGTAAAAGTATTATTTTCAACTGATGCTACATTGAATATCACCAGCAACAAAATTCATCATCATTTGAAAGTGGATTTGAATTTTGGAAACTGTCAAACATTAGCCACAGTGAATACTAGTGAAAGAGTAGAGTGATTCAACTGAACAATAGAATTTTTCATTTAAAAATTAAAAAAAAAAAGTTGGTATATATTTCATCAAAGAGTGGCTCAAAAGAAATTTCAAAATTGCTCTAAATAAAAAATAAAAAAAAAAACCTGGATTAATTGCATTGCATTGACTATTGTGAATATAGGACATCTTTGCATACAGAAAGAAATGACAAGGTTGTTTTTAAAAATCAGACATATGTCATCATCATATTTCATCTACTTCCTCACAAGATGAACACAACTGCGTGCACGTGTGTATGTAAAGTCACCCAGAAAGACAAAGTACTCTCACATTCACAAATTCTCAGTTACACTTTTATCTCATTTTTCCAGGATTTATTCTTGCTCTTGGCTTTTATACTCAATACATGCTTCTTGGCACTGAGGAGATGATATTAAAAAAGATGAAAGACAAAAAGCAGCCAACATTAGCTGTTTAGGCTCATTCAATGATACAAATCAGTTTGGACAATCTCTGTTTACGATAAATATATAAACTAGTTACACCCCACCTCTCCAGACTCCTCAAACATTCAGCCTACAGAGTACAGACCCTGCCTGGATGCTGTCACTTTGGATTATGCAACTGGATTTTCCTCTTTCCACCGATGCTTCGTGGATAAACATCCCTTACTGTTATCACGGCCATGATCCACCCCTTATCTGTTTATGACATGTGAGCCCACCTCCTTCCAGACTCTTACCACCAGGATCTGGCCATTCTCTACAGGATGATTTCTATCTTTGTGTTTACCTATTTACAATGTGAATACAGTTTGGCCTTTATCTCTCGTCTCCTGTCTTTCATGATTAAACCTTGATCCCAACATAGACCACATCTGCCTAAATCCAGGACCTTTCCATCTCATCTATTCCTATTAGTGATTTGAATCCTACTAAATATTTCTCCCACCACTCCAGCCTCCACATTCTTATTACATTAAGTGTTAGGTAGCTAAGAAAGAGCTAAATTATATTTCAGATTCCTTCAGAGATTTGTAAAGCCTCCACTAATTGAATAAAGATAATTAAAATAAGTGTCTCATAATTAAGAGTATCTGCTGTGTGTTCCAGACACTGCATTAGTCGTTCTAACCTGTTCAGCTATCTAATACTCAAAGTGATCCTGAAAATTTACAGATTCAATAATTATTCATTATATAATTGAACATTGTTTTACACTATTTGAATGGTTCCTATCAGGCCAATACCTTCCTCTTCGTTAAATATTTGGGAGATTTAGGGAAAGTATTCGGTCTTCCGCGACATAGGGAAAAGTGTGACAGGGCCAGAAACTATAGGATGGGTCCTCACTCAAGCCATGAAACTCAGTAGCAGGCATAAAACTGAGATGGCAGCACAATTCCTAGCCTTTGCCAATACTTCAAGTGAAGAGAAAGAGAAAGTAAAGCTGGGGAAAGCTGTCACCCTCTGATACACAGTTACCCAGGGTTTATTCTAAACCCATTAGATACAATGCCTGAAGCAACCTGGCTAATACTAAATCTCTTTAAATATAGGTTTCCTTACTAGGTGGTACTTTGCCTATTGATGATAGAATCAGAGTATCCATTTCCAGGATGAGAGAGAGTTTAGGTGTCTCTCCTCCAAATAAGACCAGAGAACTGTCCTAAAAAACCAGCATTTTCCCTACATATTCCAAACTTTCTTATTTATTTTAGAGCTGTTTTTCCTGAGATGACCTACCCTCATCATTTATTAATAATTGTATGTGTTTTATTAGTAGCAAAACATATCCACTATTTGTTTTAGTTAATAATATATAAAATGTATGTTGCTGGTGGTCTCAAGAAGTGAATGTATAAAAAGAGTCTAGAGGAAGGAAAAGAGTAAGTCAGGTTTGTTGTATGTATCTTACATCATTTACAATACAGCTAAATATCTTAAATTATGTCATTTGATTGAATGTTAGTCTGTAAGATCATTATTATACCCACTTTACAGATGAGAATATCTGAAGTTTCTACAAGTTTAAGACATTTTCCAAAAACACATGCATAGCACGCGATTAATTGAATATTTTAGAGTAATGTTTCTAATACTTGAGTAATATGGTTGCTGCCTTCAGGAAAATGAAAATCCAGACTTTCAATACTCCATGTATCCAACTTTTGGAAATACTGCAATCATGTTTAAATGCTGTCATTTAAGTAATTTTTTTGGTGCCAATGTGACTATAAATATAAACAAAAATATTGGCACTAAACTCTTGAGACATGATTCTACTTTGGCATTGTCATTTAATCGACGCTGAAATATTATTATATTACTTTAAATATATTATGGAAGTAAAAGCAGTTTAAAAAGTCTTGTTAAAACATACAGGTTCTAGAAAATGTGTTCCAGTTTTTCTAAGGAAGAGTAATTTTGGTTAAGGTTGGGGTCTTGCCCTCCATCGGGCTTAAAGATTCTGTGGTCTCCCTCGAGGCATAAAATTTGGTGGTTCTAAATCATTAATTTTTTATAAAACTATTCTTATTCCAATTTCAGAAGGTTTCCTCTAGTTCTGGTAATCTTCTTATTACTGTCCAGAGTCTAGTCTCTGGAAATTTAATCAATATAATAAGGTGAAATTTTATATTTAAAAATGTCACTGTGAAATGTCTGGAGTTCTCAGCGTGGAGCTTGGGGGCTTGATTTTTCCTCTTTCAGGTGAAAGTTAAGTAATATTTACTCCCTTGTATTTACTTTTGACACTAACATTTTGCATATCCTTCTCTACTGACATATTTAGTGGGGTGGGCGTGCTTCCCTTGGCGTCCAGAATTAAAGGGATCAACATAAATATGACCATAAGTTGAACAGAAGCCAAAGAGCTATTGGTGATTATAGACATGATAATGTAAGTCAAAGGCTGACATGATTCATTTCACCAAGGGGGATTACTCAGAAGTTTAAAGCATGAAGTTAAAAGGAATATTATCTGTGGGCTGCTCTTAAGAAAAACAAGTCACTCCAGGAGAGGAAAGACTGACATTTCAAAAGCCATGAATCCCCAAGAAGTGAGGGAAAGAGGGAGGGAACATAACTGGCATTTACTTACTACTTACTATTATGCTGCTTAATTTTATATTCTAATTAATCTTTAAAGTAGTCTTGTAAGATTGGTATTATGCTCATTTTATGGTGAGGCTCAGGGTATTCCACAGTCAGTGATAGGGCCAGATATGTAATCCACATCTCTCTGTCACTAGATCCATGAACTTCTCCATGGGTTCCTGTTTTCTTCCTAAGAGGGAATATTTGTATAGGGAATTCATTTGGTACATAGTAGGTAGTGATTCTGAGTCCAGCCTTTTTCTTTTGTCTTCAAAATGGCTTTAAAATTGGTACCAATCCCTGGTTTCTTCTATTTTAATGGACATTTTGGTAAATAAAAGATGATAATTCCATTCTGCAGCATTCTCATGAGCCTTGATTCAATGTTTGAATGAACAGCTTTCATAAAGTATCTTCCAACAGAAGTAGATATATATGTGAAATTAAATTTCTAGTTATTTATTAAGTCTAATTACATTCCATACCAATTGTTTAAGGGAAGGGAAATTTACAAATTCAGCCTGATCCAATGCAAACGTCTTAATAGAATCCCAAATTTTAACCCCAGCTCTGCCTCTAACTAGTGTGAAATGCTGTCTGTTCTGTTTCCTCATACGAAAACAAAGAGAAGAGATCTTCTTTCCTCCTGTGTATGCAACCTTAGGTCTGAGATTGAAATATAATCTTAGGCAGGGGGAAACACTTTTTTATTTTATATTGGGTTTTATGGAAAGATGAGAATAATATAACACTCGTACATTGTCTTCAAGCCTGTGCATGACAAATCGCATCAAGTAATCCAGTTTCTTCATTGGCTATTGTGTGTGGCTTGGTTATAAGCTCTGAGCCCTCTGCAACGATGCCTTAGCCCATTCTCTAACTGCCTGCCTTTTAGGAAAATATTGGTGATGATAAGAAGGGAAAGAAGGCGAGCTAGAGAGGGAAACTTTATCTCAAAGTCATGCTTTCTTCCTTATAACATCTAGTCTCAGATAGCGTCATGTTCTGAAAGGCTGGAAGCAACTTCCTATGAATAAAAATAATAATAGTTACAGCTGAGGCAGGCACAATACTAACTTTTACATGGCCAACTAATGTAAGCCTGATAGCACCTTACTCCCTATATTCCCATTTCTTCCCTCACCTTTTTTTTAATAATAAGGAATGTTTATGCTTACTAGGTAACTTGCATGGTGTTCAAGTAACTAGTAAGGGAGAGAACCAAGAACATAGATCCTCATAATTTGAAAATTCACTCTAAAATTATCAAATTCTGTAAAGTGCCAAGCTATATTGCCAGTGTGGGTACTGACTCAGCTTTATAATTTTGCCCTATTTTTATCATAAACATCAATGAATATTTTTAAATCTGCTATTAGCTATCACGTGTATATATGCATGTACTTATTTTATATATGATAACAAAGCATTATGATAATAATTATTCAAGGCCATTAATCTCATCTTACACTGGAGGAAACTGAGGCACAAATTATGAGATCTCCCCTAAAGGTCTCATAATTTATATTGGGCAGAGTCAAACTCAAAACACAGGTCTGTCTGAAATCTATGACCCATGCCATGGCTTTTCATCAATTTATAACAGACTAGTTAACCACACAGTGACTAATTAATACCTTCCATGCCAGGTTAGTTTTAAGATTTGCATGAAGTGAGTACAACTCAAAGTTGATATATGTAGGAAATTAAATATACAAGTTAAGGTTATTGGTTAGAATGGTCTCTAAGGATTTTTGGTTTCTCACTTAACCATTGAGCCTTTATCCCTAAACCTTAACTCATGCTATTTACCCCTTTTGTTTAAACAATAGACACAGTTATTGACCAATGAACAGGCTGAAGAATTCCAGCTCACTTGACCACTCCTTGCGCCTCTTCAAGCCAAATTGCCTTCAGATCACTGTGCTTTAAAAAGCAGCTGGGATTCCACTGTTGCCCAGAAACATTTTTGACTAGAATCAAGAGACCTGGATTCTCTTATTGGCTCATCAGGTGAAGCAAAAAAGCAACCATGGCAAGTTGCTTGACATCTCTCACCCTAAGTTGCCTTGTCTGTGGAATCAAAGTTCAAAACAAATGATCTTTAAGCACTCTTCTAGTTCTGAGGGTCTATACTCACCCCTGGTCCTCTCCTAGAATACGACTGCTGCTGCCATTCTTCAATTGTTGCTGGAGAAGGGAGAAGGAAGCAGTGGTAAATACTTTTACTGCCCGGCTGCCTCTGGGATCCTAATGAAAATCACAGTGACTCACTCACAAACACTAAAAGGAGCTGCCTTCTCAGTATTTGGTTTCTTGAAGGAGGCACTTCAAGATTTACATACATATTTCCTTCCTTCTGATTAGTTATTCAGGTCAAGTATTCAGTTTCCAATATTTCCCTCTGCAATCCTTAGGCCTTCCTCATAGCCTTCTTTCCTCTGTCCTGACTCTGTTCTCTTAGTGACACTCTTTACTGTCTCCCCACTTTTTTACAATGTCCTCAGCTTTATCACCATCACCCATACTTCCCACGATGAAGCACTTATCAGGCTGGTTGGCATTTCCACAAAGCCTGTCAAGCCAATTCCCAGTGTTTGTGAGGTCCATTTATATCACCCAAGCTCTAGATAAGTGGACTGGCTGATGTAATCTCCCACCTGGGACATCCATGATAGCTTTTTCCACATTTACCACTGAAAATCCTTGGTTCTGTAAAGGCAATGCCTCCATAACTGTAGGACATGATTTATTCAGGGAGAATGAAGATTAGATAAACTCTGTGTCAGTTCACAGAATGAGCCCTCATAGAAAGCAAATAGAAAAACTGAACTACACATATTTTATTTCTAGACAGAATCCACACCTACATACTTATGTCCTTATTTACCATATTGCCTCCCTGTTCGTTTTCTTCAATAGACAGTTATGGAGAACCTACTATGTGCCAGCCACTGTGTTATGAGCTGAGAATACAAAAATAAACAAGTCACAAGATGCTTCTGTCCTCTCGGGCTTAACGGTTTAGTCTTTCTCTAATATAGCACGTATTACGTTCTAAGTATACAGAGTAGCTTGTGTGTGTGTGTGTGTGTGTGTGTGCGCGCGCTTCTCTAATAGATTGTGGGTTTTCAGAAGGGAGTGTCTCTGTCTAAATTATCTCTGATTGCAATGGTTGCAAATAGTTTTTAGTATATAGGAGATGCTTAATAAATATTATGCATCTACAAAAACTTCAGTTGTACAACTGTGTACAAATGTGTACTAACCCCTAATGGCTTTCCAGCCAGTGTAAAATAAGATCCAAATGCCTTGCCACAGTCTACAAGGCTTTCCTTGATCTTTCCTCTGTCTCACCTCGTTCCTACTTTCACTATTACTTACAATGATTCAGCCTCCCTGATGTTATCTTTGCTCCTTAAGAAGGCCAAGTCCTGGCCGGGCGCGGTGGCTCAAGCCTGTAATCCCAGCACTTTGGGAGGCCGAGACGGGCGGATCACGAGGTCAGGAGATCGAGACCATCCTGGCTAACACGGTGAAACCCCGTCTCTATTAAGAAATACAAAAAAAAACTAGCCGGGCGAGGTGGCCGGCGCCTGTAGTCCCAGCTACTCGGGAGGCTGAGGCCGGAGAATGGCGTGAACCCGGGAGGCAGAGCTTGCAGTGAGCTGAGATCCGGCCACTGCACTCCAGCCTGGGCGACAGAGCGAGACTCCGTCTCAAAAAAAAAAAAAAAAAAAAAGAAGGCCAAGTTCTTATGCCCTCAGGATCTTTGCATATGCTATATACCCTCTGCCTGGCATGCTTTATCCCCAGAGCAAGGCATAGTAAGCTCTTTCTGTAATGCTGTTTTCAGTTCAAATGGCTTTCAGCAACCATTCACTCTGGAGTTGACCTTCCCTGCCTGACTGCGTAATTCTCTATCTCCTTGCTCCAGTGTATTTTCTTCAGAACACTGATTGTTATAAAAAATAAGCCAGCTGTCTTGAACTTGACAACTTCCCTGGACTTTTGCTCTAAGTGGAAAATTAGACTCAATAAATATTCATTAAAAAAAGAAAAGACCAAAATTATGCTCATTTTGAAACACGTATCAGTCAACAAACAGCTCATGTTATACTTCTTATTTTTTTTGTTTTTTGTTTTCTGACAAAGTTTTGTTCTTTGTCACCTAGACTGGAGTGCAATGGCATGATCTTGGCTCATTGCAACTTCTGCTCTGAGTTCAAGTGATTCTCCTGCCTCAGCCTCATGAGTAGCTGGGATTACAGGCACACACCACCATGCCTGGCTAATTTTTTTGTGTGTTTTTAGTAGAGATGGGGTTTCACCATGTTGGCCAGGCTGGTCTCAAACTCCTGACCTTGGATGATCCACCCACCTTGGCCTCCCAAAGTGCTGGGATTACAGGCATGAGCCAAAACCACACCCAGCCTTGTCATATTTCTTAGGTAAGAATAAGTGATAGTTGCTGTGGTGTATTACAGATGAAAAAATAATTTTTTACAGCAGGAGGTTATCGATTTTTTTACGTGCATACACATACAACGAAAGAGAGAACATCTCTGGCATTAAAAATAATAAAAATAATAAACGTTCTGAATTTACAGATGTATGAATCCTGGTTGACGAGGAAATCCATGAATGTGTGTGGAGGGAGGAAGGATGGGAAGTAGGGCTAACTAATGTCACTATTTCAACACATATTTCTAAAACCATTCTAAACAGAGGGATTTTTATTTTAAGTAAAATTTAGTAGGTAGGAATTTACCGGATGTTTGGAGAAGAGTATGGTGAAAATAGCAGGTCAGTCAACGTTCATTCAGCTGCATATCTTTTTGAATGCCTTGACTGGAAGCACAAGTCCACTTCTACCTAATACAGCTTTATAGAGAGGAAGATATTAATCATGCAAATAAATACATAGTTTAAAACAGTGAAACTTAACAAGAGTGCATGTATTGGTGGGCCTAACATAGTTTGGGGTCAAGGATAGCTTTGCTAAAAAAACTGAGGATCAAAGAGAATGCCAAGCTGCAATAACAATATTTTTTTTCCCCGTCCCTTGAGCAGCAAGTGAGTTTACTATATAGTACTTCAGATATCTGGCACTAGTGTGACTCAGCTATTCGCTCCCTATCTGCATCAGTATGTCTGAGAAAGGATCTACATAACCCAACTAGCCTGATAGACCCTCTGAAAATCAATCATACAGGAATATGTCTTAGGCCAAGCCCCAGACAAGCCCTCATCTTTGGGAGATCTCCTCTAAATCAACTCTGCATGGGTTAGGGTCAGCAGATAGGGGAAATAAACTCTTGTGCATAGGAAAACTCCATGTGGAGGACCATGGGTTAGGCAGTTATTCAGAGAAGGGGGCCCGGGATGACAGGCACTAGGGGGGTGCCCCTCAATATATGTAACCAAAGCTTCATGATCTCACAGACCCAGTGCCAGAAAAGAAGTGATTTTTACAGTGCAGAGGAAAGCACAGACAAATGCCTCCCAAACCAGCTGAAATGGATTTAGAAGATTACCTAGAGGAGATAGTACTTGAACTAGGTCCCAAAGGGTAAAGAAAGATGATGTAACTCAGGTCTAAGAGGGACAGAGAGAGCATCATGATCAAAATCCTGGAAGTATAAGACAACTGAGTTAAAAATTAAAAGAGATAATCATGAAATCACAGATCATTGAAAAGTTCATGGCATAGTGCCTGATGTATTCTAACCTCTCAAATGTTCATTTCTCAATTGATTTATATTTCTGATTAGAAGACAAAAGCCTGCCCATGCTCCCATTCCCTTAATGCATACTAGTAATAATAGTACCACTTTTACCTACAGAATATTGGGGAGAAAGTACAGTCAGTAGCATATATACTACTAGGAAATGAAAAAATTTTATAATAAGTTTACTTGAAAGTCTGACAAGCAGCTAAATATTGCAGTCATCCAAGTATATCCATATTTTATGCCATTGAAATGATGACTGTGACATTCTAGATAACTGTCTTAAGAACCTTTTGCTTTTCAGACTGACTACAGAATTAGAAGGAATATTCTGCTTGGCTCCTTGGAATGAATGGGTAGGGTGACAGATATGTATCTAGGGATAAAACTCCTTTAGAATTTTGAATATAAAACATTTGTTTGCAGGAATAGAAGAAAAGTGAAAGTATGACACACCCCTGGCTCTTCCTTCCTTCTTTTCCTTCCTTCCTTCCTTCTTTTCCTTCCTTTTTCCTTCCTTCCTTCCTCCCTCTCTCCCTCCCTCTTTCTCCCTCGCTTCCCTTTCCTCCTTCCTTCCTTCCTTCCTTCCTTCCTTCCTTTCTTTCTTTCTTTCTCTTCCTTTCTTCCTTTCTCTCTTCCTTTCTTCCTTTCATTTTAATTTTTTTGACATGGCATCAGTCCGTTGCCTAGGCTGTAGTGCAGTGGTACAAGTATGGATCACTGCAGCCTCTACCTCCTGGGTTCAAGTGATTCCTCCTTCCTAATTTTCCTGAGTAGCCAAGACCCACAGGCATGTACCACCATACTCAACTAATTTATTTTAAATTTCTGTAGAGATGAGGTCTTGCCATGTTATCCAGGCTGGTTTTAAATTCCTGGGCGCAAGAAATCCCTTCACCTCAGCCTCCCAAAGTACTGGGACTACAAGTGTGAGCCACCATACCTGGATACCTTCCTATTTCTCATCTGTTATGTATTTGTCAGAACTTAACAGTAAGACAGCAACAGTTAGCTAGCTAATGGAGAGTAGAGACAAATGGCCCCAGCTCTGTGCATAGTAGTTCCAGAATTGTGCAGCCAGAAAAAAATACAGAATGTCCTGTTAAATTGGAAGTTCAGATAAACAATAAATACATTTTTAGTTTGCCTATGTCCCATGCAATATTTGGGAGTTTTATATATATATATACACACACACTAAAGTTGTATTTTTGTGTACTTGAAATTTAAATTTAACTAGATATTCTCTACTTGTATTTGCTAAATCTTGCATCTTTTTACTGGGATTAATCTTAATGGACTGAAAAATGACACGTTAACCCAAACAAGTGTTAATACTGTGTTCATTAAAATAATATTTCTTGAATGACTTAAGTTTCAACAAGTACAAACTAACTCCTTGAGGTCTTCATTTGGTAATGCATAAATGATTCCTCTGGCTATCATAAAGGAGGTGTACTTAAATGGACAAATAAATCCATGTGCAAAATCAATTTCCTCTTTCTCTCTTTCTTTCTCTCCAGCAATGAATTTGAAAGGAAAAGAGAAATGGAGGAAGAACATGAAGAACAAAATTATATGTATAGTTCAAAAACTCACTTGGCAACATGGATAATTGAGATGGTTTAATTTCCCTTAATGACTAAACTGTGATAGAAATCTCATGATGATAGTGAAAGTAGAGGTAGTATTAAAAATCCCCTCTCTCTACATTATCCATGCAATATTATTTTTAAAATGCTTTTGTTTCTTGACAGAAAAAAGAAACACTCAGACCAATTTGCCATTCAACATTATGGATCGTACACTGGCAAAAATATGTGCATTTGCCCAGTAGACAGCAACCATTTAAATCAAATTAATTTAATTATTAAACATACAAAAATGTGAATTGTTGTAAAGGAAAATGGCAAGTGATGGACAGCAAGCAGCATCAACAAAATGACATTATGTTAAAATATACTTAAGGGAAATTCAGGCTCTGAAAACATTGTTTTAATAATTCACAAGATATTGAAAGAAGCTAAACTATTTCTTACTGAGGCAGAGATTTGATCTACTTGGTTTAAGTCAGAGGTGATAGCCTTAGTGTTTTGAATAGTGTTGTCACCTGCTTTTATAGATTTAATGACCATCTTATATGCACAAGACATAGATCTAATTGTCCAACCCTTGAGAAAAGTTTACTTCCAACTCATGATATAGATCTTTTTTTTTTTTTTTTTTTTACTTGAGGAAATATACTTCAATCTTAAAGGATCTTTGCGACATTTCAATCCCAGTCAAAACAATCCTCTTATAGAGTTTTACTTCTTGCCACACATATTCCAGAGCTAGGTAAAAGATTCTACCCAATTCCAAGGTGATACAGCACCATGATTGTGGACATTTGTAATTACTTCATGTTTTAGTCAGGATTCTCCAGAGAAACAAAATTAATATATATTCATTTTGGAAATTGGCTCTTGTGATCATGGAGATTGAAAAGTTTCTTGATCTCTCATCTACCACTAGAGAAACAGGAAGCCCTGAGGTCTAATTCAGTCTGAGTCCAAAAGCCTGACCCAGGGGAGCTGACGGTGAAACTCCCAGTCTGAATCCAAAGGCCTGCAAATCTGGATCAATGGTGTAAGGCCTGGAGTGTAAAGGCCTGAAAACCAGAACGTTGATGTTTGAGGGCAGTAAAAGATGGATGTCCCAGTTAAGAAGTGGTAGAAAGAGAGGGAGTTCACCCTTCCTCAGTCTCGTTGATCTTTGTGGACCCTCAGTGGATTGGATGATGCTCACCCACATTGTGGAGGGTGATATTCTCCCCGCAGCTGACTCAAATGCTGATCCCTTCTGGAAACACCCTCACACACCCAGAAGTCATCTTTTACCAGCCCTATGGGCATGTTAGGGGCCAATCAACTTGACACATCAGATTTACCATCACATTTAAGCTTTTGCATATCATTTGTAGAAGGAAATAGAAATTCCAATTATATAGGGTTAAAAAGGATAAAAAGCACCCCTCACAATCACTCACTAATTAAACTGAAAGTAAAAGGCGTCTTCCCTTTTTGTTTCAGTAATTTCAACACATTTTCGATTAAAAAGCTCCCATGACAACACAGACAAAAATATATATGTGACATATATAGATATATATGTCAACATAGAAAAGAAAAAATACACACACACACACACACACACACACAGCCATGCATCACATTTTGATGTTTCACTCAATGAGAAATTGCATATACAATGGTGGTCCCGCAAGATTAAAATACCGTATTTTTACATACCTTTTCTATGTTTATATATGCTTAAATACAAAAATACTTCCCATCATGTTACAATTGCCTAGAATATTCAGTACAGTAATATTCTGCACAGTTTTGTAGTTTAGGAGCAACCAGGCAAGACCATGAATCCTAGGTATGTCCTAGGCTACACAGCTTGGTTTTGCTTATTACACTCTGTGATGTTCACACAATGATAAAATCACCTAACAACACATTTCTCAGAATGTATCTCCCTCATTAAGCAACACGTGGCTGTATATTCTCTATATATTTTACATATAAGTACATTTATATCTCTCTGAAGGATGGGGATAGAAATTTCATTTCACTTTGTTGATGAAAAGGGTCAAACTCTGTAAAGTATATATAAGAGGTTTATTCTGAGCCAAATATGAGTGACCTTGGCCTGAGGCACAGTCTCAAGAGGTCCTGAGAACATGTGCCATAGGTGATTGGGTTACAGCCTGGTTTTATACATTTTTTTTCTTTTCTTTTTTTTTTTTGCCACTGTCACCCAGGCTGAAGTGCAGTGGTGCCATCTCGGCTCACTGCAAGCTCTGTCTCCCGGGTTCACGCCATTCTCCTGCCTCAGCCTCCTGAGTAGCTGGGAGTACAGGCGCCTGCCACCACACCTGGCTACTTTTTATTTTATTTTATTTTACTTTTTTTGTATTTTTAGTAGAGACGGGGTTTCACTGTGTTAGCCAGGATGGTGTCAATCTCCTGACCTCGTGATCCGCCCGCCTTGGCCTCCCAAAGTGCTGGGATTACAGGCCCAAGCCACCACGCCTGCCCAGTTTTGTACATTTTAGGGAGACAAAAGACATCAGTCAATACATGTAGGTTGTACATTGTTTCTGTCTGGAAAGGTGGGACAACTTGAAGTCGTGGCAGGGAGAGAAGGTGCTTGAAAGTCACATGGTTGGTAATTGTTTGAAAGAGTTAAGTTATTATCTAAAGACAGAAATCAATAGAAAGGAGTGTCTGGGTTAAGAGATAAGGGGTGGTAGAGACCAAGGTTCTTATTATGTAGATGGAATTCCATAGGTGCCCACCCTTAGAAGCAGTAGATGGCAAATGTTTCCTATTCACACCTTTGAAAGGTGCTAGACTCTCAGCTAATCTTTTCAGGATAAAAAAAGACCTGGAAGGCTGGGCATGGTCACTCATGCCTGTAATCCCAGCACTTTGGGAGGCCAAGGCGGGTGGATCACCTGAGGTCAAGAGTTTGAGACCAGCCTGGCCAACATGATGAAAGCCTGTCCCTACTAAAATTACAAAAAGTAGCCAGGTATGGTGGCCCATGCCTGTAATCTCAGCTACTTGGGAGGCTGAGGCAGGAGACTCACTTGAACCTGGGAGGCGGAGGTTGCAGTGAGCCGAGATTGCGCCATTGCACTCCAGCCTTTGCAAAAAGAGTGAAACTGTGTCTAAAAAAAAAAAAAAAAAAAAAAACACCTGGAAAGGGAAAATGATTCTCTACAAAATGTAAATTTCTCCCACCAGAGAAAGCTTTGCTGGGCCATTTTAAAATATGTCAAATAAATATATTTGGTGGTAAAATATTTTGATTTCTTCCAGGGTCTGCTACCTGTCATGTGATGCTATACTAGAGTCAGGTTGGAATTTGGTATTTTATTGCTACAGAGTCTGTTCTGCCAGTATTGATGATACTGATGTGTTAGGAGAGGTCTCTAAATGCTGATGGGACCTCAACACCAGCTGGTGTCCAGGATCTTGACACCGTTGCATGAAGGAATTCAAGGATGAGTTGTAAAATAGTTAAAGTACAAAGATTTATTGCAAAGAGAAAACTACACACTCAAGAAAGGAGAGTGCAGATATACTTGAGCGGTTTTGCAATGCAGCTTGAGGTCTCTACCTTTATGAATTACTTTAACCCAGGGGTGGGATATTCATAAATATTCCTGGAAAGAGGTGAAGGTTTCCCAGAACTGTGATGCCACCCATTTTAAAACCAAATATGGGTTTTCCAGGAACAGTCATGGAGCTGGTGGTCAGATTATTTAGTATGTTAATGAGCATATGATGAGGTCATAGGTGAAACCTAGGTCAAATCCAGTGCCATGTTGCGTCCAGTCTATCTTGGCCAGCTTGACCCACACTCTGTGGGCTCTTAGCCCCTAGTTTATGCAGCTATTTCAACAGTTTCCTTTTGCTAGTCATGTGAAACTGCTGCCTGAAATATTCTATTCTCCTGTGACCACCCTGTATTATTTCTCTCTTATTAAGATCTCTGTTTTAATGTTAATCCTGGTCAGTTGTGCCTGAATTCTAAAGAGAGGGGAGTGTAGTGAGGCATGTCTAATTCCCCCCTTCCCATTAAGATCTGTACTACTTTTTCAGGTTTCCTTGTCATCCCTGTGACTGAGAAGAAAAGTCCATTTAGTTAGTTGGGGAGCTTAGAATTTTGTTTTTGTTTTACAACATGTATCCAAATGAGTATGCCCACTTCTCTTTTATATATAAATGCATAGTACCCAATATTGGAAAGCTAGTAAAGTCTGCCACTAGGTAAGATCTGGACAGTATTAACTTTCAAAGCACTAGCTTTGCTACAGAAATGGAAAATACTGCTCAAAGATTGCAGAAACATATATTATATGCACATAAAATGAAGTTTTCTAAAGCAATAGGCATGCCATAAGAAATGGATTTATGGACAGTGCATTAAACTATGAAATCATTTTTGACAGAAATATAAATCAACTTAAGAAAGCCCGAAGTTCATGAATCAAATAAGGAGAGGGCTTTTGAGAAAGCATCAAGACTAGATAAGTACTAAAAGTACCGAGGTTAACTGTATAAACATTATGAAAACAAAATTTAGCCAAGGGAATAGAAGGGAAGTAGCAAAAATACTTCAAAGCATGCCTTATTTTCATGAAAAAACAATGCTATGATTAGCATCAGTTTTCTACCCTCGAGGTACTTTTTTTTTTTTCATTTTTCTTTTGCGGAATTCTTTGTACATTATTCATATTCCTAACCAAAAGAGTTAAGCTGGCTTCAAACTGATTGGTAGTTATAAGGCAACCACATTGTTTTGATGCTGCTTTTATGTTCATTTCAATAAAATTGCCTAAAAGGAACATGAACAGCCAATGCACAAAAGAAATACAAATAAAAAAATACAGGCATAAACAACTGTTTAAGCTTACTAGTAATCAACAAAGTGGGATTAAAACAACAATGGGATACTATTTTTATACACCAATTAATTAAGATTTTAAAAATAAAAATGCTAAAATTTGCTGAGAATGACAAGCAGTTTAATAAGATATTGGTGTAAATAAAAATAGGTACACATTTTCTGAAACTCTATTTGGCATGTATATAAGAATTTTAAAATGTTTGTACTCTTCAATCCAGCATTTCCGGCTCCAAGAAACAGTCTGAAAGAAATAATGAGAAATAGTAAAAACATTTGAAAATTATAATATATAAAGTATACATAATGTATAAATTATATATACATTTGTTCACTTCAATTATTTATTACAATGAATAACAGAAAATAACTTGAGTGTGCACCCATATGGGAAAGTTTAAATACATTTTGTTAAATGAATCAATGTCACATTATGTAGTTTTTCAAAGAGTATTTACAGGCTAAGGGACATGCATATAAGATAATGTTAAATTTTTAAAAAAAGATAATAGAACCTAAAGTTTTATATTCCAAGTTATTCCAATGTTCAGACATATGGGTGTGCATCTGATGTGTGTGTGTTTGTGTTTATGGAGCTGTGCATCTGTGTTTGCTACATTCACAGTTAACACATCAAGAAAACACTAAAAAAGAATATACCACATATGAACAAAGCTTATCTATGGGGTTGTAACAGTATTTGTATTTTAATAACATTTTGTCTTTCATATTCTTCACATTGTCTACATCAATTTATGATAAAATATATTTTTTTGAGAGGCTGAGGCAGATGGATCACAAGGTCAGGAGATCGAGACCATCCTGGCTAACACGGTGAAACCCCATCTCTACTAAAAATACAAAAAATTAGCAGGGGTGGTGGTGGGCGCCTGTAGTCCCAGCTACTTGGGAGGCTGAGGCAAGGGAATGGCATGAACCCGGGAGGCGGAGCTTGCAGTGAGTGGAGATTGTACCACTGCACTCCAGCCTGGGCGACAGAGCAAGACTTCATCTCAAAAAAAGAAAATGTGTGTGTATATATATATATGTGTGTGTGTATATATATATATGTGTGTATATATATGTATATTTTAAGTGGTCGAACAGATTGATATTGTAATTTCATGTAACAAACGTCTACTTTTATCTCCCAAATTAAAATGAAACCCAGTATTTTAAATGACAAATCATCAGGAATCTGAAAAAGTTCTGATTAAATGTTTCCTTCCTTTACTTTGGATCTCCCACCCCAAAATAAAGGTTGACAATTAACAGTTTTTCTCATAATTTTATAAGGATTTAAGTTTTATATTAGTTTCCCTAAGATAAAATATTGATATAGTCACATAAAGGTGTACAATTGAGTTGTTATATACTCTCATTTTTAGAAAGCACATCTTTTTGGAGTTAAGCTTCAAAATATGCATTTTGTAAATTTTAGATGTTATAAACACTTTGAAACTATAAACGCTGTATGTTTGTATAAGTTACATAGAAGCCAAATCATGTGACTTGTATCTATATTAAAAACAATAATTTGATTATTTCTTTTTATTTGAATCTCATCAATTGTTTACTTTTAAGGATAAAATATATAATTTTTTTCTGTAATATTTTAGAGATTAATTTACATGAATAACTATCTGAATTTATCCAAAACAGCAATTAAGATAAATACAAATAAAATTAATTTTAATCGAATTTTCTGATATAACAAAATCAAAAGAGTCCAATATTTTCTGTGGATAATGAGTTCAAAAGTTTACTTTTTTGTTTGTTTGTTTGTTTATTTGTAAGGAATTTGGTACCTATCTGCAGTTCAACCCATTTCAAAGTCACATTTAACTTTAGCTTGAGGCTATCACTATGTTTCAAAATTGTGCATTTTACAGGAATCTGTAAATCTGAGGTCTGTGAAAATCTGTGAAATGGTTAAAATCTCAGTCTAGACTCAAAATAATGTAGACTTGGTATTTGAAACTCAACTCTCCATTTAAAATGGTATAAGCTTTCAGAAGTTCGTAAACCTAAAATTCCAAATCTTCATCTACAAAACAGGACCAAAAATATACCTACTTCATTAGACTGTTGAAAGATATAGTGAGGTGATATATGTAAAGTTTTTATCCTTGTACTTAGAACTTCCCTAAGCACTCAATTAATTCTACCCATTATTGTATGTTGGGGAAAAAAAAAAAAAAAAAAAACTCTGGAATCACTGGTGCCTAAATGCCTGGCATTACACTCAGAATGAGTTTCTTTCAAAAATGTTTCCTCTTAGCAAACACCTACCTAAACTTTGGTCCTTTCATACTACATATGGACATTTAATCACTCTCCTAGGATTAGCCGAACAACTCAAACACAGATCTGATCATTCAGGAGTCAAGTGTTCAATGAGTTCTACCTGTAAAACAAGAGAAATACATTTCAGTACCTTCCCACCTATTTAATTTTTTTCTCCAGACTTCTAAAATCTTATTTCAAATAGTAAACAAAACAAACAAATAAATGAGAAACACAAGTCATTGTTGGGAGAGACGTCTGATTTTTTTTTTTTTTTTTTTAATGTGGCACAGTAGCTTACTCTGATTTAATTTTTCTTAAATGCCGCCATCTAGTGTTCACTAATTTAGCTTTTATTACTTACCATAAAAAGATATTGTTAATGTGGAAGTAATGTTCCCCAGTTTCCCAGAGGCAAATAGCATCGAGTCAATTTGTTTCAAGTTTCTACGTCTTTCTAAAAACACTTCCTATATCTGAAATAACACAATAATGTTGAAATAAGAACAATCACAGTAGTAAGCTGAAGGACTATAAACATGGTTTACCTTGTGAAATACAGACATACTGTATTTTATTATAGTTCTAGTTCTCCTCTCTCTCTCCTCCCTGTCTCTTTCTGCAAGAATTCTTTAGAAGTGCTTCTCTTATAAACTCATTGGCACAAAAAAAAAAAAAAGCCCAGTTATAAGATGGGCAAAGGACCTGGATAAACATTTCTCCAGAAAGACATACAAACAGCCAGCAGGTATATCAGAAGATGCTCAATACTGCTCATCATCAAGGAATGCAAATAAAAAACACAATAAAATATCACCAACCTCTTAGGATGCTATTATAAAAACAGACAAAAAAGATAACAGTTGTTGGTGGCTATGTGGAGAAAAAGGAACCTTTGTACACTGTGGTGAGAATGTAAAACAGTGCAGTCTCTATGGAAACCAGTATGAAGTTTCCTCAAAAAATTAAAAATAGAACTACGATATGACCCAGGAATCCCAATCCCATTTCTGGGTAGATGTTCAAAAGAACTGAAATTAAGATCTCAAAGAGATATCTGCATTTCATGTCCATTGTAGCATTAAACAAAATAGCCAAGATAAACTGAAATGTTCACTGACAAATGAATAAAGAAAATATGGTATAAACACAAAATAAAATATTATGCAACCTTAAAAAAGACAGAAATCCTACCATTCACAACAAAATGGATGGACCTGAAAGACATTCTGCTAAGTGAAATAAGTTAGCCTCAGAAGGACAAATACTGCATCTAAAATAGTCACACTGGCCAGGCGCAGTGGCTCACGCCTGTAATCCTAGCACTTTTGAAGGCTGAGGCGGGTGGATCATTTGAGGTCAGGAGTTCGAAACCAGCCTAACCAACATGGCAAAACCTTGTTTCTACTAAAAATACAAAAAAATTAGCCAGGTGTGGTGATGGATACCCGTAATCCCAGCTAAATTAGCCAGGCATGGTGGTGGATACCCATAATCCCAGCTACTTGGGAGGCTGAGGCAAGAGAATCGCTTGAATCCGGGAGGCGGAGGTTGCAGTGAGCTGAGATTGAGCCACGGCACTCCAGCCTGGGCAACAGGGCATGACTCCATCTCCAAATAATAGTGGTAATAATAATAATGAAATACTCACACTTATAGAGGTAGACAATAGAATGGTGGTTACCAGGGAGTGAACGGAGGGGAATATGAGGAGCTGTTATTCAATGGGTATAAAGTTCAAGTTATATAAGTTCTAGAGATCTGCTGAACTACATAGTTCCTATATTAAATAATAAAGTATCATGCACTTAGAAATGGCTAAGAGGGTACATCTCATGTTAAGTGTTCAATACAAACAAACCAATGAAAAGCAAAGAGACATAAGAAAACTTTTAGAGGTGATGGGTACATTTGTCACCTTGATTGTGGTGAAGGTAACAGGAATATAAACATATGTCTAATTATATATTAATTATATACAGTTTGGGTGTACCGATTCTATTCCAGTAAAGCTGGGGGGAAAAAAGTTACCAGTTATGGTTGGACACTCTCTGTGAATTGTGCCAAACTCATTTAATTGTATAATTTCAAATGGCGAACTTTATGGTTTGTGAATTATATTAATAAATAAACTTATCCAAGTGAATAAAGAGAAAAATAACTATTTTGCTCTCCATTGTATCTCAGGCTTCTAGCATAGTGCTTGCCACATAGTTGAAGATCCATTAGATGGGTCTTGTTTAATAAAATACCTAATGTTTATATGCCAGGGTGTTCTAAGCCATTCTTTTTTCTTGTTTTTTGAGACGGAGTCTCGCTCTGTCGCCCAGGCTGGAGTGCTGTGGCGCCATCTCGGCTCACTGCAAGCTCCGCCTCCCGGGTTCCCGCCATTCTCCTGCCTCAGCTTCCCAAGTAGCTGGGACTACAGGTGCCCGCCACCACGCCCGGCTAGTTTTTTTGTATTTTTAGTAGAGACAGGGTTTCACCGTGTTAGTCAGGATGGTCTCGATCTCCTGTCCTTGTGATCCCCCCATCTCGGCCTCCCAAAGTGCTGGGATTACAGGCTTGAGCCACCGCGCCCGGCCTTTTTTTTTTTTGAGATAGAGGCTTGCTCTGTCAACCAGGCTGGAGTGCAATGGCACAATCACGGCTCACTGCAACCTCTGCCTCCCTGGTTCAAGTGATTCTCCTGCCTCAGCCTTCCCAGTGGCTGGGATTACAGGCGTGCCACCACTCCTGGCTAATTTTTGTATTTTTAATAGAGACAGGGTTTCACCATGTTGGTGAGGCTGGTCTCGAACTCCTGACCTCGTGATCCATGTGCCTCGGCCTCCCAAAGTACTGGTATTACAGGCGTGAGCCACCGTGCCCGGCCTAAGCAATTCTTAAATGTTATCTCATTTAATTGATGAAAACTCTGAGGAAGGTTCTGTGACTGTTTCCTTACAGATAAGAAAACTGCACTCTCGGAAAATTTGGTAAATTTCCCATGAATATACACTTGTTAAATGGTCAGGTCAAGATTTGAAGTCAGTAGTCTGACTCGAGTTCTCATTGTCAACCATTACCGGGACTGACAATTATCAAAATTTCAAAAGTAAAACATCAAATTCGCAAAAAAACCTTTGGATCCCAGAGTGCCTACAACTCTGCACACATTGACTGAAAAAATGAGAATTGAGAAGTAAACATGTTTTGAATCATTTTTCCTCTTTAGAAGACAGCGTCATTTCTAAAGAATTTAAAACGTGAAACTGAACTGAAGGTAATTGAAACGCGGCATTACTGATCCATAAAATAAAAAACATACAATATCTTGCTCTGTCTCCAAAAAATAAATGCTTATTAATAAATTAGCTGTTCAATTTAGCCTTTTTAAATTGAATTATTGCCTCCAACAAAAACTGAATGCAAAAATACGACAACTTAACTGCAGAGATGCTTTGCTTATTTAAATTGGTGATTTGGTAGTGTCCTTTTTTTTTTTTTGACAGAGTTTCACTCTTGTTGCCCAGGCTGGAGTGCAAAGGGGAGCGATCTGGGCTCACTGCAACCTCCGCCTACCAGGTTCAAGTGATCCTCCTGCCTCAGCCTCCCTCATAGCTGGGATTACAGGCATGTGCTACCACACCTGGCTAATTTTGTATTTTTAGAAGAGATGCTGTTTCTCCATGTTGTTCAGGCTGGTCTTGAACTCCTGACCTCAGGTAATCTGCTTGTCTCCACCTCTCAAAGTGGTGAGATTACAGGTGTGAGCCACCGCGCCCGGCCAAACTGCCTTCTAAGCTTAGGACATTGTTTCAAGTTGGAAACCTTTCATGAGGTTCATTGACAGGCCACACATTCATCAGTTTCATACCACGAACACCTACCCTAATGACAGAGGGAAAATTGTACATATTTTGTCCTAGAAATCAAGCAAATATTCATTGTTAGGTTACCAAACTCATTTCCAAAACAGAAGTCCCAGAGAATGGTGCAATGATACCAATCCTTTCTCACCAGGACACTGTCAACAGGGTATACAATTTCCTATAGAATCGGGAGTATCTACAATATCATCACCTAACATAAATTTAAGTAATTGCCATGATTAATGATAGATTAGGGTTAGTTCTGTATTTTTTTAAAAAAGGAAAACATTTTATTTTAATATTTATTTGTGAACATGCTTATGAGAGTTATAATAAAAATGAGTTTAAATACCAGGGCTGAAAATTATATTAATAATTAGGAGTATTCAAAAGCATTCTAAGGGTAATGTTGCATTATTTTGTGTTTAACTCAGAGAAATACAAAATGCTACAGTGTCCTTAAAAAAAGCCATGCAAAGCTTTAAGAAAATGGTGGCTGTAGAATATTAGGAGCTTTGTTGAAATCCAAGTGCCATTTATAAATCCAAGACGAGAACCTAAAAATCCATCTCAATGCAATGAACTTTTTGCTACATGGAAAAGTAGCATCCTTTCTAAACTATACTCAGAATAAAGTATTGCTGAAAACAAATATTGAAGGGACAGAAGTGATGGATTTAAAGTCATAGATCCTATCATCATAATGCAACACAGTTAAGTAGCCATAACTTATTTATCCATCATTCTTGGGATTCTTTATTCAACACGTATCGAGTAAGACCTCGCGATCTTACACAAATAGGCTAAAATCTAAACAGCAGCCGCCCCTTCTACCTTCTGCAGTTAAACGCACCGAATGTTAAAGCAGTATATGTGTGACAAGGCAGTAGGGTGACTATAGTCAATGAGAACTTGTGTATTTTAAAATACCTTAAAAGAGTGTAATTGGATTGTTTGTAACTCAATAATGGAGAATGGAGTATCCATTCCCTCAATCAATAAATGTTTGAGAGGATGGATACCCCATTCTCCTTGATGTGCTTATTTTACATTGCATGCCTGTATCAAAACAGTTCATGTGCCCGGGAAATATATACACCTACTATGTACCAACAAAAATTTGAAAACATAATTTAAAACTTAAAAAAAAGGTGTCAGGGCTCTTTGTGTTTTTGTTCCTGTACTTATTTCTAGATCCATTAAAGCAATTTATTAGTCTGTTGTTGTTTATCTGTATATTTTCCTTAGTAAACTGTAACTCACTTTGGCCATAATAGATCCTTGAAACATGTTTATTAAAAAATAAGAACCTAATTCTTTGAGAAATAGTCTATTTCTTCCTTGCTGCCATCCTCTCTTTCTTCCTTCCATTCCATTAGGAAAACATCTATTGCCTCTAGTTCCTCCTATATATTTTTCAGAAAAGGAAATAAATATAAATAAACTAATATAAAAACTATTGGTCATTTTTTTCAGTGTAGAAATAAAACATATTTAAACGTGGCATGTGTTTAAGTCATTTACTCGATGCTACTGTCTTGAAAATGTGCTTAAGAAGAGCCTATTTTTGCTTCACTCTTACAGAGTTTAAGAACTAAATTACCCAAATATATTATATATATTCCCCTAAATTGTTCATGCAATAAACATTTTACATTTTTGTTTACCAAGTCTATAAATCTATATACTGCATATTATTTGTAGTGGAACAGATTCGGGAGACCTCATTTTGTAGTGTTACCAAACAATATTAAAAATATAAATGAAAATTCAAAATTAAACATTTTCTCTAAGGCAACTTCCAAGACCAAAGCAAAGATTTTGTATATTATAGTTCTCAGGCAATTTGCTAATTAAAACCTGCTACGAAAACAAGCATTTTTTAAATGTCTGTGGTTCTAATCTTTCATTTTATAATCTGAGGGAAACAATTTTAATAAGAATTACTGAGTACCTTTTAACATTCTCTTTAGGCATAAAGAAATGAAGAGATACCTGAAACAATACTTTAATATCTTATGTTTTTCCAAATATATTCAGAAAGCAAAATGTTTTTAAAGTCTAAGTTGTATTTGACATGGGTGGGATTTACAGTCATATGAAGTGCATAATTATAGAGGAATCACTACATAAAAATAATGCAGCTGGAGAGAGAATCAAATACAATAGAAGTAGGATATTCTATGGAATTTCAAGCATGATATAATTTGGGTTGAGTTTTTACCAAGCAAAATATTTTCAAGTTTATATTACTGCAGAATAAAATACCCATACTTAATATTATATGATGTATGTGGGTTTAAAAAAAACTTATGTCCACATAAAATTATTTATGTACACACATAAATACATATAGATATACACAAAAATATGTGTGTATATTTGTAATATTTTATTTATCTGATGCTCCATTTTATTTTATACCAAGGTCTGTTACATTTCCTACAGTGACATCACCATCCCCATTCCTGTAACATTCAGATGACTCTGAATAGAAATATTGAGATTCTAGAGGGAGTGAGTAAGTTCTATCTGGAGTTGGAGAACAAAGGTTAATACTGTGAGAAGCCGTATATACCCCCTCCTAACCATGCTGCATTCCTACTTTATTTATGTATTCAATAAATTGATTAGTGACCAGTACTTTTCCATACAGTACAAGTTGTAGAGTATGAATTCATCATAAAAATGTTTTGGCTTTTACTCTGAGTGAGACGACATGCCTTTGGAGGATTTTAAACAAAAGACTGACATGATTCGATTTCTGTTTTGAAAGGGTCACTGACTGCTGTGTGAAAAAGAGAATGTGGGCTCACCAGAATAAATGCAAGGACACTGGTTACGAGACCACTGAAATAATACAAGCAAATGTGATACTGCCCTGAAATAAGATGGTAGTAACTATAGCTGACAGTTCTATTTCTAAAAAGGAATACTTTTAACTAACCTAGAATTACTTACTTAGTTAAAACCATACAAAGTATTCAATCAACCAGCCCTGAAGTCGAAACATGACAACGTAATCTTAATAAAAGAAAACTAGTGAGCAATAAAACTCATTTATTATTTTAAATACAAATACAAGTTGAGTCCTCACATCCTTGAAATAATAGGAAAACAATAAAAATGTAGAAAATTATCCTGATGTACAAAGTGCTCAATTTTAGGGTATTAATCCCTGTAATTCACTACTTCAGCTATAAGAAAAAAAATACATCTAGTTGAATACATAAAATATTTGATGAAGCATATCATCCATTCCTCAATAATATAAAATTTAGTAAAATAAGAAAAAAATTATATTTCCTCATTCAAAAGAAGATAATCAATTTAAAATTTTTAAAACTAAGATAATTATGTCATGCTATAAAGATACATTATTCTCACACTCAAGGATAAAAGGATACTCATCGTCATTACTAGTATTTGACTGTTTTGTGAACTTGTAGTTAATACTTCAAAATTAGAATGTAAGTAGAGGAATATGCTTGCCATATATCACAAGCTTCTTAAGAAATAGAAATTATGGCAAATTAATAATTGATAGAAAATATTTGCAAATTTGCAAATTAATTACTCAGTGTATTATTCCGGCCTGATGCTGCTATGAGCAAATACTTGAGACAGGGTAATTTATAGAGAAAAGAGGTTTAATTGACTCAGTTCCGCATGGCTGGGGAGGCCTCAGGAAACTTACAATCATGATGGAAGGCACCTTTTTGCGGAGAGACAGAAGAGAGAATGAGAGCAGAGTGAAGGGGGAAGCCCCTTATAAAACCATGAGATCTTACTCACTATCAATAGAACAGCATGGGAGAAATCACCCCCATGATTCAGTTATCTCCACTTGGCCCCACCATTGACATTTGGGGATTATTACAATTCAAGGTGAGATTTGGATGGGAACACAGAGCCAAATCAAATTACATAGTTACAATAATATATAAATTAGAAAATGAATAATTGTTTAATAATATGAAAATTACTAAACTTCTGTATCAGACAAATGAAAGTTTAGAAATTATATAGCATATTTCACTACTGATATTGACAGTTTTTTAAAATGGTAACAATATATAGCAGTTTAAGGCAATTCATGTTGTCAGACATTGTTGATGGCAGTAATTGTTATTTAACATTTCCGGTTGTCAATTTGGAAGTATATGAAAGGTCTCAACTCTTGCATTTCTTTTACCTATTAATTTAATTTCTACATAACTCTCATTTAAAAAATTATAGGTGCAATCAAAGATATAGGCATAAGAATCTTCTTCACATTATTTATTATGACAAAGCAAATCTCTTTAGACAAAAGAAAATATAAATGTTTTAAAAAGGAAAATAGCTAATACGTTATGACAGACCAAGGTGATGGAATATCATACAGTCATTTAACAATTAAACAAGGGAAAATTTTAATAAACTGGACATTTTCATGATATACTAAGTTTAATTAAACTGATTTCAAGACAATGTGTACAGTACAAAATAAATTTTTAAAACCTATCTTTTTATACTAACAGTTGAAAAACTTGTAAGCAGATATTCTGAAATGTTACCATTGGTTATCTCTAGGTGGTAAGACCCTACTATGTTTTCACTTTTCTTTGCTCTTTAGACTTTTTAAAAATTTGACAAAATACATGTATTACTTAATAACCAGATGTAAACAAGACATACAATTTATTTTTAAAAATCCAATTGAAGTTGTTTTTAATGCCAAAGGAGAAAGGAGGCAAAACAGTATTGATTAGGGACCTAATATTTCTTTAGAAAGGCTTATGGCACATTCATTCTTGCAATAAGCACAGATTGACTCTTTGTTCCATTTTTTCTCCCCATAAGCTAGACACAAGGCATTTAAAGATGAGTTAGTCACAATCACTTTCACATAAATCCCATAGACAAATGAAGAAACCTGACAGATGCAATGTCGGTATAATTGCAATGAATTGGGTCTTAATGTGGTATTAAAGGACCTAAAGAAGGAGTGAGGCTGCCTAGGGGAATAGGAGTGTATTACACCATTTTTATATTGCTATGAAGAAATACCTAAGACTGGGTAATTTATAAAGAAAAAGAGGTTTAATGGGATCACAGTTCCACATGGCTGGGGAGGTCTCATGATCATGGTGGAAGGCAAAAGAGGAGCACAGGCACGTCTTACATGGCAGCAGGCAAGAGAACATGTGCAGGGGTACTGACCTTTATAAAACCATCATATCTTGTGAGAACAACTCACTTACTATCACAGGAAGGGCATGGAGGTAACTGCCCCTGTCATTCAATTACCTGCCACTGGGTCCCTCCCATGACACATGGGGATTATGGGAACTACAGTTCAAGATGAGGTTTGGGTGGAAACACAGTAAAACCATATCAAGGAGGGTTTTTTCTCTTTAAAAAAAAAAAAACAACATGTTTTTTAGAACAATGACCTTCAAATTAATAAATTTTTATAAACAAAAACTTCTCACATAGAAATCAAAGACCAAGTCATTCCAGGATGAGAGCATAGCATGAGAAAAAATGTAGGAAAACATAATTTGAAGCATATTGTTGTTAATTGTTACTACCCTATCATATTTGTTTATAAATGTTCTTAGGACAACCAAAATTCTGAATACAAAAATGTTTGAAAGAAGTTCTTCATAATTCCTATAGAACTTTTATATGGTGACTTACAAATAAGACCCTTAATGATATGGTCCCTTCCTAACACTCTTTCATGACTTCAACCTGCCCAGTATTAACATCAACCATAGTATACTACTACTCCATGTCTCCCAAATACGGCATTTTAGTTCATTCTCAATACCTTCTGTATCCTATTCTCTTCAAAAATAGTCCTAGAAACCACAGACTTTATAACATACCAACATTTTGTATTCTCTTGGCATCATAGGCATAACTCATTAAAAATATTTTGTCCTATATAATTTTTGAATGATCATCTCTTATTCAATTAGTCTAGCATCCAGCATCCAACACAGAACCTGATGCCTTATAAACACACATGAAGAATTCATTGAATAAATGAATTAATAAATGAATGAATGGTAAGTCTTACCACTCTTAAACTACAGAATTCAGTAGACAATTTCTGATTTCAGCATGACATTATTTCTAAAGACAAATCAGGTTAAAGTGACCACCAGGCTATATCTATTTAAGAAATAAACCAGAAGTCATATTGAAACAGCACAATTTATAAGCCCCAAATAATCTAAATTAACCAAATTGAACCACATTTCTAAGGCTAAACAAACAAAAAATTTTTAAAAATTGGTTCAAATTGAAATCTGGTCTTTTCATTTCAAAAAAGATTTTACTGAACAGAAACAGCACAACCTAATAGCCTCAAAATAGTTTATGTCAATTAGAACTCTAGTAAGTTAATCATGGCAGTACTGTACAAAAGTCAGTGTTATGTTTGGTGCTCTCTCTGGCATTAAAAATAAAAATAGAATGACTAGTAATTTCATTGAACCCCAGGCTCCACAGGCCATATGAATATCAACCAAAGAATGAAGAGTTTTCTCCCAAAGGGTATGAGATGCTGGGTGGCCCAAGAGTTTATCCAGCTACTGAATTCTTTTCTTACATATACAGCCATCTTGTAACTGGAGTCCTCAAAAAAAAAAAAAAAAAAAAAAAAAAAAAAGGCATGTTAAGGGAAAAGCTTACCCTAGAGACATTCCTTATTTGCATAGTTGAAAAACATATATATTTTTTTTTTTTTATACTTTAAGTTCCAGGGTACATGTGCATAACGTGCAGGTTTGTTACATATGTATACTTGTGCCATGTTGGTGTGCTGCACCCATCAACTCGTCAGCCCCCATCAATTCGTCATTTACATCAGGTATAACTCCCAATGCAATCCCTCCCCACTCCCGCCTCCCCATGATAGGCCCCGGTGGAGCACCAGAAGCATTTGGGCCACAGAGTGGAGGTTGAATATTTTTTGTTATCTTTTCTTGGTACATGAGAAGTTTTATCATATTCTGAAGGGTCATAAGGCTTGTCAGCAAATGAGTTAAGCGGACTGCACAGACAGACACTGCTAGGAGGCTGTGTGCAAAAGACAGAACTGGCTCTTTCATAAGCCTAGGAACTGCTTTATAAACTGTTTGGCATTTGGAAGTGTGCACTTTGCATATGTATATTTCCAATGATGCTGACCACAGAGTTTTAGACAGAGCAGTGAGTCAATAAATGTTGAATAAATAAGTAAATGAGTGAATGGATAAATTACGTTTAATGAAACATAGTTTGATAAAAGGTTGTTGGTGAGCTATTTCTAATCAGTAATCCATGTAAAAGCCTGCTGGCTAAAACTTGCAGTCCTAAGCAAAAGTTGTATATGGACCTATTCTTTATTCCATAAACTATATATATATATGGATATAGATTTGGCTGTTTGTTCTCAGATTTATGCATATATGCATTCTGCTTAAATATATGGACTTAAAGATATGTATATATGTATATATGCACACACACATTTTTTGCATATATATATATATGCCCCCAAAACAACAAATGAATGTCTTTTAAAAAAACTAAATACCTTAAAGTATTTTACTTTAGTCTATTAAACTAAATAAATGTTTAAATAAAAGATAAACATTTATTGAGTTTAAAATGTTTATCTTTTCTAGTGAGAATATGAGTATTTTAAATTTCTTAATTTGGTTGTCTTTATTTTCTAACTGTTCAATAATAAAGATATATTATTTCTCTAGTCACAAAAAAGATTTAGCCAAAGGTACTTGTAAAGATATAGAGAAGAGAGAGACTAGAATTTCTCTTTCTACTGTAAAATTAAAGGTTATTCACTAGATTGAATATGTGAAGACAGAAGTCTGGTTCAATAATTGCTTACTTCTTTGTTCTATTTTGCTTTGAGTATCCACTCTGGGTGAAACTGTGTAGATGCTGCTTCTCAAAGGACAGCTGTAGACATGAATGGAAATTATCTTTGCCTCATGATTTTAAACAAAGGTTGAATCACAAACATATAGAATTAATCTTTTGTTAACAAGAAAATCTATTACATTGGAAGCCTCTGTTGTAACAATATTCTGATTAACTGAGGCTCTATCCTACTTGTGGGTAATTTGATATCTGGCCTCTTGAGTCAGTCTCCTCGCTTTCTCCCGGGATTGCTCTTGGTAACAGGCAGACAACTAGAAAAGGAGGCCATATCCCCCTTCCAGAGGAGAAAGGATTTGTGATGAACTCAATGGAACCTTTGGCAGGAACATTAAAAAAGACCTTGGTGTCTCTGACTGCCAGATTAAACAGAGTAAAGGATGTCGTTTATTTTACTTAAGTCAGCTCAGTTGATTCATAATACTAGTGGTAAAAGCATCTTAGAGGAACAGGTCAGGGATCACTAATCCTTTCTTAGTGGCTTTCTTATCTCATTAGATTTAAGCTAAAGGAAAAACAAAACAATCCAATAAGCAGCCAAGATGCTTACAGAGAATTAAAATGCTTTCTGAGATTATTTGTGACTGAACACAGTTTCAATTTTAACTTAAAATAACAAGCAACTTTCCTTGCATTAAGTTCAATAAAAGAATACTATCTGTGTATTGAAATGCAAAATATCTGGGATTTATAACTATCTTTGCATCTACTGAAATCATCTCCTAGTTGGTCTCTCAGTCTCCCAGTCCTTATTGCTGTATTTTCTCTTTCACTTGGCCACTGACTACTGCTCACCGCCTCTTCTGGTTGCCCACTACTTACAGACATGGGCCTCCATGTGTGATATCTAAAAGCCCAGGCTCAGAATTTTCTGGGGTGCAAAGTAAATAACTCTGGGGTTAATCACAGGAATCCTGATGTTTTATTTGCACGATAACTGTTTAGAACCACTGGCTTCAAAAATACTATATAAATCTTTTCATGTGGCATTTCATGCCTCTGAAATCTGTCTCTGATTTGGTTTCTGGTCATTTCCAAGTATTTCTTTCCATTTGTATAAATTAGCCAGATTCTCTCCTGCTTCACGATCTCACCACAGCCTCCCAGTCTTAAGTTTCTCATTGTACTGACTTCTCGGCCTGTATTGTTCACTTTCTTGCTACTGTTGGAAAATGTTGGATTCATCCTTTAATGCTGTCTGCTAGACCGCATCAGACATTTCTATTACCCAGCATCTATCACTCTGGAACCAGAGAGAGAAGATTTTGAGCCACTTGGCTGCACTCGGGTACACAGTGTTTAGTGAATATGAGTATTAAGGTCATATGCTAAGGCTTATCCTGAACCAATGTATTTATAAATATTTTATTCCTTAAACTCAACAATAATTGATGATTATTCCAGCCTCTTCATACATACCTGTAGAGCCAGCGTAATAGAGCAAAAAGACAATATAAAAGAAAAAAAAAAAATGATGGGCTTTGGAGTTCAATAGTTCTGACCTTGATGAGCAGGACTGCCATCTAACAGCTAGAGCTTAACTTTTTTACTTCAGTTTACTTTTTTATTAATGGGCATAATATCTCAGGGTGGTTATGCATATTAATACAAAATTACAGAATTCTGATTTTTCTTCGAAATGTGTCTCTACATTACACTTTCTCACAGGATAGTGTAATTCCCTGCTCTGAGTTGATATTTAGTAAATGTTAAACTTGTTTTAATAAATAAATACAATTATTTAAATGCCAGATAAAATTCCCTTAGAATCCTCTACTTTATTGTTACGTTATCATCTGTTTTGGTCCAAGTTTCATTCCCAGAAAATTCACATGTGAATATAATAATCCCCAGTACCTCAGAATGTGACTATATTTGGAGAGAGGGTGTTTAAAGAGGTGATTAAGTTCAAATGGGAATGGGACTGAATCCAATCTTATGGTATCTTTATAAGAATAGGTGAAGACACAGACACATAAAGGAGAGACTGTGTGAAAAACCAGGAGAATTTAACAATTTACAAAGTGAGAAGAGAAGCCTTGAAAGAAACCAACCCTTCTGACACTTTGAGCTCGTATTTCTAGCCTCCAGGAATGTGAAAAAATAAATTTCTGTTGTTTAAGTCAGTGAGTCTGTGGCAGTTTGTCATAGCATCGCTAGCAAAAAAATGTACCAGTCCTTTACATAATGGATAAAATGGGTACACTTGAAATGTAGACTAATTTGTTTGTGCTTAGGGTGTCTGTATTCACTTGTTTGGAAAAAAAAAAATCAGAGATCATTACAAAATAATACCTAATTGTAGTTTTGATTTGTATTTCTCTGATGATCAATTATGTTGAGTGCCTTTCCATATGCCTATTTGCCATTTGTATATCTTCTGTTGAGAAATGTCTATTCAGATCTTTTGCTCATTTTTAAATCAGATTATTAAATGTTTTCCTGTAGAGTTGTTTAAGTTCCTTATATATTCTGGTTATTAATTTCTGTCATATGGATAATTTGCAAATATAATCTCCCATTCACTGGATTGTCTTCTCACTTCGTTGATTGTTTCCTTTAGGAACTAGGATTTTAACTCAAGATCTATATGCTTCTTTCAGTGCTATGGCTGCTAGACTATACTGCAGGTTAATATTTGATATGGTTTGGATTTGTGTCCCTGCCCAAATCTCACATAAAATTGTAACCCCCAGTGTTGGAGGAGGCCTAGTGGGAGGTGATTGGATCGTGCAGGTAGATTTCCCCTTTGATCTTTTCATAATAATGAGTGAGCTCTCATGAGATCTGGTTGTTTAAGAGTGTGTAACATCTCCCCCTTCAATCTCTTTCTCCTGCTCCAGCCGCATAAGACTTGCCTCCTTCTTCTTTGCCTTTCGTCGTGATTGAATGTTTCCTGAGGCCTCCCAGCAGTGCTTCCTGTATGACCTGCAGAACCGTGAGCCAATTAATTTTCTTTTCTTTATAAATTACCCAGTCTCAGGTAGTTCTTTCTAGCAATGCGAGAATGGACTAATACACTACTGCTTAACACTGGTTCCTCTGAGAACAAAGGACACATTTTAAACTACAGGGTCATGCAAGTTCAGGCTGTTTGGGAGGGAAATAGTTGGTGAGTGAGAGTATTAAAAATCAAAGAAGATACATAAAATTATCTGTAGAAATTATTATACAATTTTGCTAAGATTCTGCCTGTCATAGTTTTGAAGAACAGTTCAAGCAAGTCCCATTTTATAAATGAAGACAAAAATTCAGAATGTTACTCATTCAAACTCATAGTCATAACTGGAAATTGAAAGTAGCTCTGTTGGACTGCAATATTTATACATTTCCATTAAAATATATTAATTCCTCTTTGTTTTTTTCCCTAAATGTATTATCTTACTCTTCTTAACTATTACAAGTAAGACACTTGAAGCAAAAGTGACCACCATTATGGAAAAATTCTCATGCCAGAAAAGTGCTAACAAAAGAACTAGAAATAATCCCTTGCATATTATTATCTTTATAAACCCCACCCTCTCAATATGGCTGAAGATCATAGTGTGAAACAAAAAGCAAGATAATCAATAACATAATAAATAAATAAAAATAAGATGCAACATTTATGTTACGCTTACTGTACATGAGATGAAAATCATGAAATGCTTACCAAAAGACAAAAATGCGTTGAGGTAGATATTATTAACTCAAAATGAGGAAACTGGGGCAACGAGAGATGAAAGAACTTGTCCAAGGTCATATAGCTAGTACATGGCAAAACTGAATTTGGAACCTAGGCATCCAGGCTCCAGTGTCTGCCACTACGCTATTTTATATTTCAATTTAAAACGCTTAAAATTATGATCTAAGATAATACAATATTTTACATTGGCTGTTCTATGTTAGATAGCTATCTAAATATATCCATTGTAAAACTATCTCAATACATCCATTCACTGACTTATGGCAAAAACATATTTACTGAGTACCTATTATGTGCTTGGCATTGAGGTATATGTCAAACTTCGTTCTTGTTCTGGATACATAAGTTTTGCTGATGGAAAACAAGCATTAAGCAAATAAATGCATGCTTACTTAAACATAACAAATGCTGTACTGAAACTGCACAGGATACTATAAAATAACAGGAGAAACAAATATTTATTTTAATGATGAAACTTTCCTTCTTCATCAGTTAATATACATAATATGATTTTAAAATTAGCATTCTGCTCAATATATGTGCAATCGATGATTTTAGTTTTCTCGTCTTGCACTTACTACATATTTAAGTGAAAGCATGAATCCTGTTTAAACCATGGTACCAAGGATCTACATTTTTGTTCACTTGGTAATAATGTCCTTATTCATCTTATAACAGTGCTTTGGGCAGAACTCTGCTAAGAGCTATAAAAATTACATCAAAGACTTCATTTCGGGTAGGGCACTCAGATGTTCATTTGTTTAACAAGAGAAAGACTGGAATATTTTTCCCTGCTTATTTATATCAAAAGAACATCGGGGGGAAATTATCCCCTGGTCTTCAATGCTGTGCCCAGTATATAAGAATTACATATCAAAACTTGGCCAAGTTTGGGAATGAGGAACAAAATCAGTCTGTGTGTGCCTGTGCGTATGTGTGTATGTGTGTGTGTGTGTATGTGTGTGTATATGCCTTGGTTATGAAATGCTTTATTAAATCCTCCAACTCAACAATGAAGTTCCACCTTTTAAGTTCAAAATAGCACAGAGGCCCATGTGGTACCATGGAAAGATTAAGGCATTTGAAATCTTTCAGAACCGAATTCAGAGCCAAGTTTTGATTCTTATTAAATGCAACTGTAAGCAAATTAATTTATCTGAGGCTCCATATCTATTTATCTACATACCTGCCCATCCGTCTATCTGTATGTGGTAAAGACAATTAATATAGGTACCTTTTAATGTCAGCTGAGCATTCAACAGGTAATTTATCTTAAGCATCTACAAAATTCCTGGGCTATTTGAGTACCCAGTCTGACAAGATTATTATTAAAGCTAAACTCCTCAAACATATATAAATTACAGACATCAGTGAAATCAAAGGCAATATGGAGAGGCAACTAATGCTGGAGGGTTTTGGGATTTTCTTCTAGAATTGAATTTCTTACGTAGTAAAGATGCAGAGGATAGCAGATGTTCATTTCTGAATTTTATAAGCTTTAAACCATTGACAATAATGCCTCATTGAGCATTAAAAATATTGAGAGTAATCAAGATGCCGGAGATAGTCTATTACAGTTAAATTAGTATCAGAATTATTTGAGACTTTGTAAAGGCATCCAACTGTGCTCTCCAAATGTGGACAGAGAATATCCAATTTAGAGAACATAACAAGAACAGCAAAATTCACAGAAACTATCCAAATTCTTAATATTTACCAGAAATGTCAAATGTGACAGATTGATAGGGCAATTTTGAATAAAATGACAAGATCCAACATAACAAAAGTATATAACTATGGGTAACTGATGAATTTATTCATAATGCAACACTATATAAAGGAATATTTGTAAAGGTCTCTGTGATAATCACAGATCTCTTAACATGTAAATCCATGGAAAGTTAAACTTATGGACAGTTCTGTGTTTATTTAATCTGACAGGAAATATATATGTATATAGAATCTTCTCACCATGTTAATATTGGTTTCCCAAAAACTGAAAAATCATTCTTACTCATTTTCATGTTCATTCATCCATCCATTCATTCAACATTTACAGAGCAGGATCATAGGCATCAGTATTATGGAGATGACTAAGAAAACCTTACACACTCTTGCTGCTCATCATCTTCGGGGTGTTTCATGGAGAGACTCAGAATTACAGTAAAAAGTAGGAATAAGGAAAGATGGAATCACTAATGCATCATAAATGGATCACAGAGGACTTCTCATAGGAATTACTCTATGAGTTGAACCTTAAGAGAAGTTTGCCTGCTAGAGAGACAGAAGACCAACAAAGATAGTACAGGCAGCAATAATAATAATAATAATAATAACAACAACAACAGAGCATACATTAAAGCAAGGAGGAGAGGTGCATTCTTAGTGCATAAGTATAGCACAGTGTATCTGGTAGTGTAGATTTCTCACAGCAGGTTTGGACCTTACTGTGATGGTCCTTTGTATGCCAGACCAAGAGGTAGTATCCTGTCGTAGTATCCTGTCTCACAACTACAGGTCCCCCTTTCTGACTGTCTCCACACTACCCTTTGAGCACTTCTATGCGCCAACCGTTGTGCTAAAAATATATTGACTTATGTAACGCTGGCAACAACTGTAAAGACGAGTACCAATATTAACCCTTGCAGGAACAAGAATTTGAGGCTTAACAAGACTATGTAACTAGGGTTGAATTCAAACATTCTAATTACAGAGCTCACACTCACAACCTGCAGGTTATATATGTTTCCAATATTATTGTTGGAATGAAAGAAAAAAAGTTAATAAAAACAGAGAAAAAGATAAAAGCAATGCCATCAATGGAATTTTACCCCATAATTGGGCACTTGGAATTGAATTATAGACATGAATTATTTAACTTACAAAGAAGTTATAGACCACAAGGGGAAAAGATTATAAGCTTACCATGTGGGAGCTGACAAAAACACACAGGAGTAAAATGAAAAAGGGTTTTGTGAATGACAAATATTCTGAATTAATTATAGAAACACTGTCAAGTTCTAAATCGATGTCTGTGAGAGTGATGATATCAGTAAGAAGTGGATTCCCTGATCTAACTTGGAAAAGTGTAATTGCATGTTTTTTAAGACCTATAAAAATATCATTTTCAATAAGTGGCTACTCATTTGTCTTAAAGAGACAGATTTAGTATGTCTATTTTTTCAGAAATACCTGCTAGTCAGCACACCATTGAATGCCACTTGTTGTGTGTATTAGTTTGTCTGCTTAACAATTTTAAATATTTATAGACTGTGTGTATCAGCTGTGACCAATTTAGAATTATCTAGATTTGGCTTTGAATTGTGGGTTGGGCTTAAGTCTGTTGCATGTGTTTTCCAACTTATTTATCTTTAGTCAGTAGTTATTCATGTCATGTTCATTTTATAGAAGATCATAGGAACTTAAGAAAGCAAGGCAAGCCATGTCCACATATTTAAGTCCACATCATATTTACTAATATTTTATTAAGCAGAAAAGGTCACAAAACCAAGATAGAAATCATGGCACTGGACGAATGTACTCCACCCACAGTGAAAGACACACAAAGGTACATAGCAAAGTACATGGGTATAATTAGTCTACCACAATGGCATAACAAATTCAGCAAATTAAAGCATGTAAGATTTGTAAGTGAAAAAAAATACATATTATATTTTGAAGATTGATAATCCTAATTTTTGACCATGAGATGATAAGCAATTTTTTCCATTTCTAAATATCACTTTATAGTCATTTCCTATGATATGGCAAAGTAGATTATTAAAATATAATAATATGAAAAATAAAATATTCTGTAAATTTATTGAACTAAAGGTAATTTTACTGTGACACATCTCAGTGTGCTGAAAGCAAATGAAAAATTGTGATGGTCTTAAACTGTTAGATTTCTGGTGAATACCCCATCTTTACCTTGGGCAACATCACCATACCACAAATAATATTTTCCTTTTAGACATATAAACCTGATAGGAAAACTAGGGTGAAAATATAAATAGTCATAAAAATCATAAAGATCACAATAATTTTTCTATGAATCATTTTGTGAATACCATTTGGTAGACTGCTTTATATAGTAATAATTAAAATCCTAGACTCTGTAAATGAGTTATTATTATTATTATTTATTTTAATTTCCAGGATACATGTGCAGCATGTGCAGGTTTGTTACACAGGTAAAAACCTGCACCTTGTAGGTTCTGGATATTAGACTTTTGTCAGATGTGTAGATTGCAAAAATTTTCTCCAAGTTGTAGGTTGCCTGTTCATTCTGATGATAGTATCTTTTGCTGTGGAGAAGTGCTTTAGTTTAATTAGATCCCAATTGTCAATTTTGGCTTTTATTGCAATTGCTTTTTATGTTTTAGTTATGAAATCTTTGCTTACCAAGTCCTGAATGGTATTGCCTAGATTTTCTTCTAGGGTTTTTATAGTTTGAGGTTATACATTTAAGTCCATAATCCACCTTGAGTTAATTTTAGCATAAGGTGTAAGGAAGGGGTCCAGTTTCAATTTTTTGCATATGGCTAGCCAGTTCTTCTGTCACCATTTATTAAATAGGAAACAGTTTCTCCATAACTTTTTTGTCAGGTTGGTCAAAGATCAGGTGGTTATAGATGCGGGGTCTTATTTCTGAGTTCTCTATTCTGTTGCATTGGGCTATGTGTCTGTTCTTCTACCAGTGCCATGCTGTTTTGGTTACTGTAGCCTTGTAGTGTAGTTTGAAGTCAGGAAGTGTGATGTCTCCAGCTTTGTTCTTTTTGCTTAGGATTGTCTTGGCTATATGGGCTCTTTTTTTGTTCCATATGAATTTTAAAGTAGTTTTTTTCTAATTCTGTGGAGAATGTCAATGGTAGTTTAGTGGAAATAGCATTGAATCTATACATCACTTTGGGCAGTATGGCCATTTTCATAATGATTCTTCCCATCTGTGAGCATGTAATGTTTTTCCATTTGTTTGTGTCCTCTCTGATTGCCTTGAGCAGTGGTTTGTAGTTCTGCTTGAAGAGGTCCTTTACTTCCCTTGTTAGCTCTATTCCAATGTATTTATTTTCCTTGTAGCAATTTTGAATGGGAGTTGTTTAATAACTTTGAGTTTCATTTTTTTCTATAAAATGGGAATAATAATATCTACCTCTTAGGATTGTTGTATAGATTAAATGAGGTAATTTCTATAGCAGACACATCACAGTGCCTAAAATGTAGAAACATAACTACTATAATTATTTTTATTATAATACTTAATGTTTTCAGAACCTCAATTTTCTCATCTGCACCATAATTGCTATAGTACCTAGTTGAGAGCATTTCAAGGACTGTGTGAGCATTTTTTATGTGTATCAAGAAGCCAGGGCTTTCAGATTTCTTTAATCCAATAATCTGAAAGAGAAGCCAGCAACATTCATTGAAGCACAATAGAAAAAACTATTGTAAACCTAGTAAATATAATTGAAAATAAAAATAATAAAGTCAGGACATTCATGCCAGAAACTGTAGTCTGACTGGAGAGATGGGAGACAGGTAGTTGAAGGAAATGAGGGCAAGTATTGGAGTAGGCAATACAGTGAAAAGTAGGAGTTTCATAAAGAAAGGAAGCTGTATTTGTAGATGAAGATGGAAATCAACTTGATTCATTTGGAAATACTGGTAGGATTTTGGCAGCATGTTTTGAATAGTTGGCAAAAATATTAAAGTATGTTTTTTCAAAGAAAACTGAATAAATTACTGAAAGTTCCAGGTTCCAATATCATCTTCCAAAGAAAAATAGATATAAGGCTATTACTTTTTTCTCCTGAATCCATAGTCTTTGAAATCTCTTCTAATGTTATATTTTAAACTTGCTGATGTCATATTTGAAACTTTCTACGAACCCATTTAAAACTATATAAATATATATATGTGCATTCTAGATATATATATATATCTGCCATCATTTCTTCCACAGATGAATCATCTTAAATAGAACATTTACTTTGTAATGACTGTTTTACAATTGACTAGTAAATTGAATTTCCTAGGTTTACAATATGCTCTAGCACCATCATTTTTGAATTTTGAAGAAGGTATCAACCTTTGAAAGTTCAAATTCTATTTAACAATAGCAAAGCATGATTTTCTGTTATCTAAAATAAATATTTTGTATTTGTTTTTGTTCTCTTTTTTAAAAACAATAAATAAATATAAAGGGCTTCCAGTAAATGGAGACATCAAAAAAACTCATAAATATCCTTTAATAAGTAAATCAAAGTCATAACGTGTAGTTTTGCTTTGAAAATGACATAGAATAAGCAACTGCTGGAAATATTTAGCATGTGAGAGAACCAAAACCAATCAAGAAATAATTCAGGTCACATTTATGAATGTATACGAATGAATTATGAATGTATCAGTGTGTGTATGTGATAAAGGATAAGGATACATATTTTTTAACTACTGATGAAATATTTTAGGCTTTTAAAATATGAATCATTATATCCATAGGATATGTGTATGAATAAGAATTTAATATATATATAAAGATACTAGCCAGTGATTATAAAAATACATCCTTGTTTATTATCACAAATTATTAAGTAAAATATAAGTTAAAAGAACTCATAGAACAAGTCACAGTACAAAAATTATTTTTAAAAAATCTGCCTTCTATTTTAGCAGTTGTTACCTTCTTCGTGGAATATTCTCTGAGTTGTACATTCAAATTTAACATTGTGTTAATCATGAGGACTCTTATTTTTTTGTCTATTATTCTAAACATATTGTGCTTACCCATTGCCTCTGATGATAAGTGTGGTTTTACGACTTGTTTGGATTAACAAAAGGTAAAGGGAAGTTTCGCTTCCAGATAGAAGCTTTAAGATTCAGTGTGTGATTGTTTATGTATGGTTTTTCCCTGTCATGGTGATTATTAAGGCATGTGGCAATATCAAGCCTTTGTTAGTCAGATCCCTGGGTATCTATAAAAACTACAGCAACCTGCAGCCTGAGAGAGAAATAAAATTTGATTACGTTAAATCACATAGAGTTGGGAATTGATTGTTATAAAGTACAACTCAGCTTGTCTTGACTAATATAATTGTTGCTCTTACTTTTGTGATTTAATTTTAGTTAGTCCAGTGTATAGATATTCAGCAAGTAGCTCTTCATAGAATATTATCTAGTTAAGTGTCTGTTTTTTAATTTGAATTTAAGTATTTTTAGGATCTGTTTTTTTGTATTTTCGTTTGGGCATTACTTGATATACAGCAGACACTAAAATGTGTTTTCCAAATAATACTATTAAAAAGTACTTACTCAATGTATGCTTACTTTATTGACTTTGGTATTCTGAAAAGTTATAGAATTTGGATTTTTTTCTGAACATTTAACGATGAACAAATGAATATCTCATTTCTATCAGAAATAATAAACAATTGGGAAATAAAATAATGTGCATTTCTTAATAATCACTTAACTTTGATACTTATAGCCTGAAAAGTTAATCCTTCTCCCAATTTCACATATAAATTAAGATAGAATACTGTATACAACACACATTTTATATTGTCAAAATAGGCGCACATAAGATACGTGGAAACAAAAAAATAGGAGAAATAGTACCAATAGCAATACATTTTTCCTCCCGTAAGTAGATAATAGTCAAGTTCCTCCATCATAAAAGTGAGCTCACAATCTATTTTACTCTGAGTGTTTTTTCCATGTCTTTGAAAGGATACAATTTAACATATCTTATAGTCAGCTAATATGTATTGTCACATAATGCATAGTTGCTTTTTCTATTAGTCAAGGTTTCTCCTCACATTAAAAAAAAAAAAGTTTCTATGCATTTTTAACCCAAACATCCTACTTGTTTCTACTAAAAAATTGTACAAATTCAGTAAGCACTGCTCAATTGCACTCTTCCATTTGTGTTTATAACATACTGGACAGCATCCAGTAAAGGCATTTGAGAGAGAAAAAAAGAAATATATTGCACAATTTTATAAAATTGAATTGATATTTTAGAGGGCAATCCTTCTTGCCTCAATTGTTGTTTACAGTGAATCCACTGTGCAATTTGATGTAGAGAATATAAAATCCTTAAAAAAATGTAAAGCTGGTCTTATAAATGGATGGCAGTCATAGCAGTGGCTTTAAGTTATACCACCCTTTAGTTTTTCCATTTCCTGTTGGCTGAGACTTTTGACTGCTTTCATATAACCACATCTAGTTCTTTGCCCAACACAGTAAAATATCAAGCTATATCCTTCCAATACAAGTACAAAAATGGAAATTACTGAGGTCATGTAGGAAAAGCCAGAAGTTAAAGACCTGAAGTTTTCAACCTAGCTTTAATTTATACAGATTTAGCTTTTCCTTATTATGTTTCTGTGTTACTTCAAGACACCTGTCATTCAGGGAGCACTCTGTAAATAATTGTTAAGTCTTATAGTTTAGTATCTTCTTTGTCAACAAGGAATAGCTTTCTCATTCTAGATAACTGGATTATAGTTATTAAACTAGAGGATGGTTTAATAAAGGGATTATATTCAAGGGGGTGGATAGGTTTAGGGACTAGAACTTGGGTTGATGCAGTACTCTTGGGCCTGATGGTGACAGAGGTGTTTTCTCACCTGTGAGTTGGAAGTAACACGTAGAGGAGATGGTTGTAGGATCCACCAAGAGAATGATATAGAGAGGGTCAGTGGACAGCACCTGTGAATTCTGATGTGGGGACACATGCAACTGTGGTAACCTAGCAGGAAGGAAACCAAGATAATACCTTCCAGGACTTCATTACCCTTTCTTCTTTCCATACTTCAGATTGATGACACCCACATGAATGTCAGATAGCAGGAAAGGAACATACTAATGCAGTCCATAAGGAATTGTCCCCCGGAGTATAGAGTAGATTCGACCGGCAAGCCAAATATGTCAAGCATGTCCTCCTCACTCCCTTCTGTAAATTATCGAACTTTAAATATAACCATCAAACCAACATAAAGTGTTCCTTACTTGTTATGTTATTATTAATTATTTTTTGAGATGGAGTCTTGCTGTGTCACCCAGGCTGGAGTGCAGTGGTACTGTCTCAGCTCACTGCAACCTCCGCCTCCTGGGTTCAAGCGATTCATGTGCCTCAGCCTCCTGAGTAGCTGGGATTACAGCATGTGCCACCACACCCTGCTAATTTTTGTATTTTTAGTAGAGACGGGGTTTCGCCATGTTGGTCAGACTGGTCTCGAACTCCTGACCTCAGGTGATCCACCCGCCTCGGCCTCCCAAAGTGCTGGGATTACAGGCGTGAGCCACTGCACTCAGCCCTTACTTACTTATTATTTATTGACAATTTACTTTGATCAAAGCTAAAAATTAAAAAACAGTAAGAGATTATAATGCTACAGTTTCTTCCCTTAAGCATTTTATCACTTAGTAGGAAACAAAGGCATGTATGCTAAAAATTCAGTATCATGCGAAGTGGTCATTGCTATGATATTGACATGAATATAGGTGAACAGAGGACAGAGTTAACAATTCTTAAAGATTGCTGCAAATAACTCCTTTAAAATTCTGAATTGGATTTACCCATTGAAAAATAAAAACAAGAAGGAATCCTACTAGAAAGGTAAGGGCAGTGTCAAATTTCAGTCGCATATAATTCAACTATACGACAGGATACCGTAATTCAAAAAGACCATAATAAACCAAAACAGGACTCATTAACTGTATATCAAATGTCCCAATAACATGACCATATGCTAACCTGAAAATCTGGTTTTAAGCAAATTTTCCTGCTTATTCAGTAGGTGTCTTAACTCCCTTTGTACCCTTCATTCTCACGGTGGCTTGGCTCCAGGCAGTATTATTTCTTTCCATATTTGGTGAAGTTCCTCCTATTGCTGACCAGAAAGCCAGTACCCCAAGCAGCAATTTAAAACTCAAGGATTAGTTCCACTACACATCTTTGCTGACCTGCTCCTCTAAATACAGTAGTTTGATGACCAGTAAAATTGTGAATGATTTCATTACTATTTTCTTAATGGGATTATTAGTCCGGCTTGCCATTGATTTTTTATTGCACATGTCGTTTATCTCTGTGATAGAGGTTCACAGTAACCTTAGGAGTTATTCTAGCAAAGATGACTACTTTGGCTTAGCATTATTGCAAATCAGTAACAGCAAAAATTTTACTCAGAAATATCCTGCTTGAAAGACATTGCCTTGTTCTTTGTCCAAGTTACTTTTAGGAATCAATTTCAATTTGCATTGGAAGGTAAAAGAATTTCAGCTTGCATTGGAAGGTGAAAGCTGGACATACATGTATGCGAAATCTTTCTCATCATCTTACTAGCAGTCTTTAAGCAACTTTCTACATTCGGAGGATTTTATTTTACTGCTTGTAGTGTATACCCCACAGTTCCTATGGAATACAGAAGGTAGCCCTCTGAAGGAATCGTGATATACACCACAAGCATGGATAAACAGCAACTCTCAGTGCATTCATCTAAAAAACTAGGGTGCGATACCTATTTCAGATTTCTATTAAGTTGAATAAATTGTGGATATTGATAGGAGAGAGCTGCAGTTGCTAAGAGTGCAATCTAAACCACTGACATTACTAACCAGGTGGTATAACTTTATATCATTTACTCCATGGCAACATAAGGAAAATAAGAGTCATCATCAGATTGATTTGTTTTTTGATTTAATGAGTTGATGTGCTTAAATATCTGGTACAGTACCAGGGCAACAGTAAGCATTCTGTATAGTTACTTTTTTACATCAAGATCTTGGTAAATGTTGGTTTCCTTCTTCCACAGACCCTTGTAAGTGTCCTTTGATAGATTGTTAGTGGTATGCTAAATTAGGGCCCTTGAAGAGAAGGGAAATTGTTGCTCACTCTCTTCCTGTTCCTCCTCTTCTATTCCTTTGTGATCCTGCATCCCCAGCCCCCTTTCACTGACCCTTTTTCTCTCAAGGATTTGTTTTGTCTAGCAAGGAGCTCTAAAGGATATGTAGCAAAGGAAGGCTTAAAAGTGCCTTTTGGTGACAGCATACATGCCAGGGGGAGACAAGCTGCCACAGAGATCTCAACCAGCTGCCCTGGGAAACATATACCTGCATAATCAGGCCAGATGAAAGTCTAGAGCTTCCTTCCTGATGCAATGGGGGGCTGGGACCTTGGGGAAGATCATTCAAGCACAGCTGGAGAAATGGAGCACAAGGGGACGCCAAGGCCTTGTTAATCCTAATTGAGATTGAGAACCATGGAGGGTTTCAATGGTGTCTGAAGGGTGCTAAAGTGACCAGACCTGGAGCTTGCAAAGGATGACTGAGAGAAAGTCTACGTGAACCTGTTTTTCGTTATCAAGGACATAGTTTAAATAAAGAAAAACAAAACTTGTAATGAGGCCAATAATCATAGCTTGTACTCTTCTCAGACTAAAGCTTCTGTAGCTAATGTGCAAGTCCCAGAGAGCTAGCTCCGTGGATTGTCTTGCTAGGTTACTTGTGTACCAGGAGGTGTGTGTTTGTGTACTATGTACCACTGCAACATGCTTTCTATGTGCTTTATGTATCATATAAATGCATACCTGCTTAAGATTTTTCTATTTCTCAAGAGAACACATAGAAAAAAAAACCCATGAGACTATTTAAAAGAGAAAAGGGTAAGAGATCAAAAGTGAGTTAAAATTTAAAAAAGTATATAGCAAAGCAACATTAAAAAGAAAGGATATATAAAGGATACACCCATACACACCCACAGAGAGAGAGAGAGAGAGAGAGAGAGAGAACAAAAAGGGAAATGACAGAATTTTCATTTCTTTTACAGAGTAGCAACATAAATGCATTTATTTATAAGGCTAAATTGTGAATATAATCTTGATAACCATTTCCTCCCTAGGAATACATAGATTTATCTTACTTTTTTTTTCCTGCCAAAAACAAGCTTTGAAGCTAGTCTCTTGCATGTTTGAGAGGTTTGGGGGCTGATTTAAGAAAAAGATATGGCCACAATAAGAAGTTACACTCGGCAAGCTTTATTGGGAAGTTTTTGCACAGGGTTAATTAGAGGGGAAGTCCCTCACAGCATGATACCATCCAGAGGCTTATGACTAGGGAATAACCATCCATAAGGAGAGGAAGGCAAGAAATTCTTGAGAGAGAGGAGAATCCCAAAGAAGCTTGCATATCCAGGTGATGTCACCAGCAGCTCAGAGGGGAGTCTGTGTCAGAGAGCTCCCAAGTGCAACTAAGGGATTTTATAACGACAAGGCTCTATCTTATCAATGGCCGGAAGATGTGAGGTGACATTTTACAGGATATGTTTAGCAGTCATGTCCTAAATGTTTAAAAATCTTCTTGTTTTCACCATTTCTTTAAAAATTGGATGTGTAAAAATGTGATTTTTGGCTGTGGCAGGCTTCTGAGTCTCTACCTCCAGAAGTATGTGTGGCCCAACACACAGAGGACATCATTGGCTCATGTATAAGAAATAGTCCCACTACCTATTTTATCGGTCACTATTGCCATAGTTACTGAGGTTGTGTTCTGAAATACACCCCAAATGAGATTGGCAGCGTGTACGCCACCTGGAACCTGGAAATCATGCATCATATTCAGGCATTGAGAAGCAAAGGGTGAGTGAATAGCTGAACTACAAAGTTAAGATCTTGAGGCTCCCCCAAGCCCATTCCTCCTAACTTTGACCACCAATGACTGACAGTCATCATGAGGATGAGAGATTGTTTGCATAAAATAAACATGGACATTGGAAAACCCTAGAAATTCAGGGCCTGCATTACCCTTCTCTTAAACAAAATAGGTCAGCCCTCAAGGAAAACAGAGTATTCAGTTTCTGTACAATGGAACTGAGTGTGTGGGCACAATATGAATATCATTTGTATTTAAGGCACTCTACTAGGAAGCAAAAAGGAGTCCTGTGAGCTCATATGGGCAATGAGACCTGTGCACAAGGGTCATGCTAAAATAGATGGAATCGGGTATGTGAAATAAGACTGGAGTACACAGAGTGTTACTGGATTCAAAGAGGACGGATACAATCATCTTGTGAAGAAAAGCTCCCCAGAGAAGGAGGCATCTGAATGGTGTTTTACAGGACATGTGTTTTTGAAGGAGAGTATAGGTGAAGACAAGGGGTAGAGTAACTGCATCAGCAAAGATATGGAGGTATGAATGTGAACTCAGTGAATAAAAAATAGTGTTATCTGGTTGAACTTCAGAGCATATTTAGGAAAACAGTGTGTGATAGTTCTAGAAAGTCACCCTTTACTAGGTGGTGAGCTGTATTTTCATTTTCTTACCACACTAAAGGGACTGCCAGGAATGGCTTTCTAGAGGTAGAGTCCAATTTTGTTCTCATTCTAAGGGAGGATACCACCCCTCATATTGTTTTATGACCAATTTCTGCCTCCAAAGACAGAAGAAATAAAAACTAAAAGGCAGAAATGAAATCCACAGGCAGACAGCCTGGTGCTGCGCCCTGGGCCTGGTTAAAGATCCACCCCTGACCTAACCGGTTGTGTTATCTATAGATTCTAGACATTGCATGGAAAAGCATTGTGAAAATCTCTGTCCTGTTCTGTTCCATTCTTATTACAGGTGCATGCAGCTCCCAGTCATGTACCCCCTGCTTGCTCAATCGATCATGACCCTCTCACGCAGACTCCCTTAGATTTGTAAGCCCTTAAGAGGGACAGGAATTGCTCACTCCGGGAGCTCAGCTTTTGGAGACATGAGTCCTCCAATGCTCCCAGCTGAATAAAGCCCTTTCCTTCCACAACTTGATGTCTAGGGGTTTCTTGTCTGTGGCTCGTCCTGCTACAATTCAACTTAGTAAAGTCATCAATCCTATCACTAAATCCGCATATATATGTATATATTATAATGAGTGTCCAGGACATGCTAATTTCTCTATAGATAATATATGATTCCATGTCTGTTTTTCTAATACCATAAAGTATTACCTTAATTACATGCTTTGTATACATTACATAAAATTATTCGATAACATGCTGAATACTTTTTTTAGAATTCTATTTAATTCCTGATTTAAATACAGTAATAAAAACAAGTCTTGACTTCCCTGTGTACTATGGCTATTGTAGGTTTAAATGAGAAACAGTTAAACATTATCTATGCATTCACCACACAACAGATATTCCTGGAGGACCCATAATGTGCTTCGGTCAGAGTTAAGCATGATAGACACAAAGGTGTATTAGACAGAGGTTTGCCTCAACGACTTCAGAGTTACAGTATGCTATAAGCATGGAATCAATTATTCATTCATTTATTTATTCAGCAAATATGTTCTAAGCATATACTCTGTGTCTAGAGAAACAGAACAGGTACTGTTCTAGTTTCTAATTAGAGATGCAAGCTATCAACAAAATTAAAGCACAGAAAGAGATTGTCAGAGACTATTTTAGCTAAGATTATGGGAGCCAACATAGAGGTGGAGACCATAGAGCTTATAGTGATGAATACCTATTTAATGGTAATAAAATGGGTATTCAAAATGATCAAATGGCCTAATGTCTCAGCAAGATTACTGAATAAACTAGGATTAGAACCTGTGTCTTTCCAGTCAGTACTCACTCACTACTCATAGTATAATGGAGAGACGGAAAGGATAAAAAGGAAAGTGGAGGGTATGTCAAGTCCAAGAGAAGACTCTGGTTTGGGGACTGCATAAGTTCCTTATGTGAGATCAGTGGAACAGAGTTGGAAATATGGGCTAATAAGAGACTGCAGAGCTATGGAATGCTTAGCTAAGCAGTATGTCTTCAATTTCCTAGGCAACAGGGAACTGTTGCTTGAATATGTATTCAATTCTTACTACAAAATCAAAACAATGGAAAATTTCCATATTCTTCTCATTCATTATTTAACTCATTCAATCTTTAAGGAACACCTGCTATGTGACAGGCACTTTGATGAGAACTGTCCTCAAGAAACACACAGCCTAGTGGGGCAACAGACATGAATATTATGCCTTTTGAACTTGACAAGTGCTGTGATGGAACTCCCCACTCCTCTTCTTTTCTGCCTTTCTCTCTTCCTCCTGTGATGGAGGGGTGCACACAATGCTCACCAGACACCAGAGGAGGAATACCTAATCCAGTTTGCTAGGCAGGATCATGGAATCTATTCAACTCAAAGCAATGCAAGATCTTTCCTGAATGATAAATAAAAGTTTTCCAAGGAAATAAAAAATGTAAATAGAAAGAAAATTGATATTAGACATTCATCTCCAAAACAATGATTTTAGCATATGATGCAGAGTTGATGCAGTTTTATTTGACAATGTCTGTGATCCTGAATGCTAGTAATGGTGAAACTCTCTGAAATGTTTCAGTAAAGGTCTCCCTGCTTAAAACAATGTCTTTCCACTCTCAAATCATATTTGATTAATTCATATTTATCCTTCCATGTCTATTTTAAATATTCTTCCTCCTTTAAAGCCTATCTCAGAAGAATTTATTGTTTTTCCTGCCTGGATCCATGAAGCTCATTGGGCATCCCTCAACCACAGAGTATCTATCTCATTTCTATTCTGTCATGTCTGTGTCTATCTCTGTCCACCCTCAACTTTGAGCAGACTGGGGTCTAAGACCACCTTGTTTAACCTTGTGCCCCACTGTATCATGCAGCACCTCAAATAGAGTAGATGGAGTAAGAAAATGAAAGAATACTGAAATGCCTCCAGAAAAGTCGCTAAATTGTTTCAGTATGTTTCTATGACAAGCCGTAGGTCATAGACCACATTTTATTACGTGTGTCAATTACTAATAATGTTCAGTTGTAGGCACTATATCTGGCACAGATAAAAAATGCACAATATTATTTTTCTTAACGCACATTGATTCAGTAAACCAGATGTCTTATTTTGGTAATTATTTTGGAAAAATATGAATTTCTTTTTTAGTAAACTAACTATAAGAAATTTAAAATATTCAGAAATAAATGTTTTCAAAATCCTGTCACTTGAGTTGAAATGCACACTTAATTTATTTTCCTCTTCCCAATAGTGTTTACTTTATAGCTTTATATTTTTCTTTTGTAGCTTCATTGATTTTTCTCAACTCACCCTTCATATCATCCATTCTCTTGTCAGGTTACTTTATTTGCTATGTTTTAATCTAATCATAAATCCAGTAAACAAAGGTTCCAAGTGATATTCCTCTGAAGGTATTTTAGACATACGATAAATGCTCAAGAAAGTATAACTACAAAGAACTGTTGCAAGTCTGTAATTGCAGATATAGCAATTTGAGCTGAACGCTAAATGCAGTAGAGCTATTTAAAGTACAGCTACTTTGTTAGATCAATGCTGATGAAAAAACTTGAAGACATATCAGTATAAATTCCTTATCTAAATTAGTTCCAGAAACAGGATATACAGTTAAGGAGAATCTGAAATTGCTATGTGTTAGGCACTGAAACTGGATACTTTAAAACTTACTGTCACCATTCTAGACATAAGAAAATTGAGGTTCAAAGACATTAAGCAATTTGCTCAAGACTACAGGTGAGCAAGGCAAAATATGAGCTTAGGCTTAAATTTACCATATTATAATTTTACCTACACTGTACTATTTCTATTGTTCCATGTTGAGAATACACACCACTGAGCAGAATAATCTGGAAACATTTTAATTATCTGAACCAGATTAAGAAATTCCAAAATACACTAATGACACCACCTGCATGAATTAACCATCACAATTTTTTGTTTGTTTGTTTTTTCAACCCTGAAAAAAACATCTAAAAAGTCTGAAAGAGCACTTTGTTAACTGGAGTGTGAAGAAAGAATTTTGCCTCAAATTTGTAGTAAAACTTCTTATGATTTGTGCAAAATATCTTAGCTCTCTGAACTTTGCCTTTCTTATATTAAAAATATTGGTAATAATATCTCCCAGGACTACCTCTCAGGGTCATAGCATGAAATGTCTATCAAACAAACCATAAGTCAAAATCTCTTATTTCTTTGAAACATGTTTGTAAAAGCCTCACTACTCACAAGGAAGTACCTATTGTTCTTTGGGATGGAGTCTGCTGTTAACAGGTACAATATAATAATAATTTTAAAAAGCACCTTCATTACATGTGTGTCTACATTTCAGGTTATGCATTTATTGCCTGTCTAACCTTAGTATATCTGCATTGTTATATAATTTTTCTTTTCTGATTATCTTTAGAGACATATTACTATTGTGCTGAAATGTTAGACACAAAGAAAATAGTCAGGAAAGTATCCTTTGACTCAGAAGTTTGATTTTACTTTGACTTTCAGTTTGCTTCAACTCAGAACGTCACAGTCACTGGTAGACCCCATTTTGTGTTGGATTGCCAGATTTCCCACTCTCATTCTCTCTATTTTTCTACCCAAATCACTGCTGCTTTAGAAAACAAAAGGATCTAGAACTAGAAGTACCATATGACCCAGCCATCCCATTACTGGGTATATACCCAAAGGATTATAAATCATGCTGCTATAAAGACACATGCACACGTATGTTTATTGCGGCACTATTCACAATAGCAAAGACTTGGAATCAACCCAAATGCCCATCAGTGACAGACTGGATTAAGAAAATGTGGCACATATACATCATGGAATACTATGCAGCCATAAAAAAGGATGAGTTTGTGTCCTTTGTAGGGACATGGATGCAGCTGGAAACCATCATTCTTAGCAAACTATCACAAGAACAGAAAACCAAACACCGCATGTTCTCACTCATAGGTGGGAACTGAACAATGAGATCACTTGGACTCGGGAAGGGGAACATCACACACCGGGGCCTATCACAGGGAGGGGGGAGGGGGGAGGGATTGCATTGGGAGTTATACCTGATAATGACGAGTTGATGGGTGCTGACGAGTTGATGGGTGCAGCACACCAACATGGCACAAGTATACATATGTAACAAACCTGCATGTTATGCACATGTACCCTAGAACTTAAAGCATAATTAAAAAACAAAACAAAACAAAACAAAATTTTTCTTTGTGATTTAAGATGGAGCAATGGGTCTCTCATCTGAATTTAAATATTGTTTATACTTTTACAGAAATTCGACTTTCTGAATTACAGCTAAGACCAAGTTAGTTTTCTTTTTGGGGGGTCTCATTTTAAAATATGATAAAATGTTAATATATTTTATTATATATGTGAAATGATATAGTATCACTATACTATATCACTAGTGTTAATGCAAATGATGTTGTCCCAGTGCTCATTAGCTTGTCCATGTTATACTGAGTATATATGGAGTTTCTACCAAATCAAACCTAGATTATTTTTATTTGAATTGCCAATGAGCTATTTTTCCCATATTTTAAATATGAAAAATTAATTCATTTAACCCAACTGTATTTTTCTAATTATAATTGATAGATAACAGATGTACATATTTTCAAGGTGCGTGTGATAATTTAATACTTTCATGTAATTTGTAATGATCAAATCAGTGTAATAGGGAAATCCATCACTTCAAATATTTGTCTTGTCTTAATGCTAGAAAGAGTTTGATAGAACAAATAAGGCCTAGTGTTGATAGATCAATAGGGTGGCTAGAGTTTCCAATAATCTACTGGATATTTCAAAATAGCTAGAAAAGAAAAATCTGAATATTTTTAAATGTATTGTTATCATTTTCTCTCTCTCTCTCTAGTTAACAAGTGTCTATTGCTTCAACTTGGTGAGATAGTTCCATATTTTGCTTATGTTTCCCAGGAACTTTAACTTTAGGTCTTCATCCTAGCTGTATTATTGACAAGTTTGTTCATTCTGTAACTGTATATGCTAATAAGTTGTTGATGCATTTTTAAATGGGACTCAAGTAATTGAAAAGCCTGTAAAGTTTATAAACTTTTCCTGGAAGTAATGATAAACAGAAAATTAACCAGTAAACACTTTTTTTTTTCTGTTGGTGTTAGAAAAAAATACTTATTTTGTGTGTTAATTAGGGATGCAAATGATAAATTTAATGGTCAAAAAAATGTGCAGAACTCATGAACTATGGTAATCCACTTAACTTCACATTTTAACAGTCAGTGCAGATAGTTCATGCTCAATATTTGCCATGCAGTTGGTATAAATCATAAATAGGGTGAAATAATACAAATCCCCATCTGATCAGGCAAATCTGACCAGTTATCATCAAATCCAATTTAGAAAACTTATCCTATATTTCATTTTATGTCTCAAGAAAAGTCCTGAAAGCCATTATGTGTCCTTATGAAAGGCATGTAATACCTCTGGACCTTAGTTGGTCGTTCTTTTAATCAAAGAGAAGAAATTTCAGAATGATCACTTCTAATTCTAAAATGCTAAAGTTCTGTAATTAAAATCAAACTTACATCTATTAACCATCTACTAAGTGTTAAATTACATGATCTTATTAAGGCTAGAAACAGGAAATGAGTGTATCTGGTACGTATAGCTAGATAGATCATATTTCAGTATTTTTATAAATTATATTTGTCTTAAATGCCATTTTCTGGTTGGCAAGTCATCTAATTTAATTATTGACAGTCAATGCAACTTCCTCCATTTTCCCATAGCATTTTATAAGATATATGGCACTTACACAGTCCAAAGATTAAGAAAAAGTCTCTGGTTTTCACTACAATGTATTTACCAAACCCTTGTACCCTATTCTGTTGGAAGATTTCTCCAATGCATCAACCCACTGTAGTTAAAGCTAGACCCAGTGCACACAGAGCCTATGGTGCAGTCTCAAAGCAGCCATGCAGCCATCTCCAGATGATGTTTTGTCTCCTTGGGAAGTTGATACCAGTGGGAAACATGTGACTGCCCCATAAAAATTGTACCACTTTTCTTTCTAGTTTGAGGGAATGTGAATCTTTCCTGCCAAGATTAAGACTTTCTCTTCTCCCCTAGTTTTGCCAGATTCCATCCTCATCCATCTTCATCATATCTGACCTGATGCATTTGCAGGTCCTGTCTTCTAAATTTTAAGGTTTCTATCATATACACATAAACCATCCTCATTTAAAATAAATAACAAAAAAGCAAGGAATTCAGAATATGAACACAGATGAAAGCCTTTTTCTAAAAGAGGAGGGAGGAAGAAAGAGGCATTGTAACACTTTTGGTATTTAATCTGCAGCAGCAGAAAGAAGAGACAGAAATTCATGTCTTAATACTTTAAATTATTTGTAAAATAATGCAGTTTACACTCTGGAAGGATCCCCATGGCAACCTTATCTCGATGCGATTGTTTTCATTCCAAGTTTTCATTTCTAGAAGACCACAGTTCTATTAGCTATTTATGCATGTTGACTCAAAATATCAAATACTTAGAGAAATAATAATATAATAATATTTAACCATTTTTTGTGCCAGAAATGTTGCTGAATCATTTATAAAATATTATTCACACTAATGCAGTTTTACATTTTCATATTAAACCTAATACATTTCTACAAGCATGCATCCATGATCAAAAAGATTATATTACTTAAGATTTTTTCCATCTTTTAAAATGAAAACAGTATTTTATGGACATCTTTCAATGTCACTGCATACACATTCACTTCATTTATCTTAAGACTGCGTAGTATTCCCCAGTGTAGTTGTCACTTCATCTGCTTATGGATATTTAAATTAGTTCAATATTTTACTTGTACAAATAGTACAGCAATAGAGATCCTTTTACATACATGGCTGTAAATTTCCCTTAGTGTCTCAGTAGGATTGATTTCTAACCATGACATAGATAGATAAAAAAGTAGATGCATCTTAAAATTTCTCAGGCACTTCCTAAATGTTATTCTAAAATCTTGTTTCAATTATACAACCAGCAACAGTACATGAGAATTATTCTTCCCCTCTACACTTTTCATCTTGAGATGCTGTTAATCTGTGACCCTACCCCCAACCTTGTCCTTGCAAGAGACATGTGTTGCGGTGACTCAAGGTTTAATGGATTTTGGGCTGTGCAGGATGTGTCTTTGTTAAACAAATGCCTGAAGGTAGCTTGCTGGTTAAAAGTTATCACCATTCTCTTAATTTCAACTACCCAGGGACACGTACATGGACAAAGGTCCCAGGGACCTCTGCCTAGGAAAGCTAGGTATTGTCCAAGGTTTATCCCCATGTGATAGGATGAAACAATGTTGCTAAAAGGTTTATCTCAAGGCACAGGATTTTCCTTTGAACTTATTCATATCACAGAGGTTTTTGTTCTTATGTCTTACTGCTAATTTCCTCCCTAAAAATGATTCTATTGTCCTGCCACTCCCCTGTCTTTAAGATGGTAAAGATAATTATCAATAAATACTAAGGGAACTCAGAGACCGGTGCCGGCGTGGGTCCTCTGTAAGCTGAGCGCCGGTCCCCTGGGACCCCGCTTTTCTTTCTCTATAAAAAAAAAAAAAAAAAAAAAAAAAAAAAAATTTAAATTTAGCACATGAAAGGTGGCAGATGTGTTTTTATCTAATGAGTAATGAAGTTGAGTGTTCTTAACATGTTTATTATGTATCCATCGTCTTCATTTTGAATTACTTTTTCAGATAATTTGCCTGATTTTTATTGATACGTGTTATTTTATATTCTGTACTTGGTGAAAGTAATAACATTTATCCATTTTAAAGAAGAATAAATTGAGATTTAAGGAAATTAAGTAACTTGTCCAAATGTCATATACACAATTTTTATCTAATCTCTTTGCTTGACTTTGAAGCCATACTACTAACTACCACAATAAATTATTTTCATAGTATCCTATCTAGTATTTACAAGACTCTCATAAAAATCTGTTTCCTGTAAAGCCTGTTTAAACAGAAATCATATCAAAACAGCAGAAATTTGTAGAATATAAATAGATATTTTCCTTATGAATTATTATATAGAAAAAGTGAACTAAGAGAGTGTTCCTCTTTTCATTAAAATTAATCATAATGTTAACAATCAAAACTCAGTGAATAATTTTTAAAGTAAATGCACTTACTCATAAATGTTCTATTTTTCTCCTTTGACCTATGATATAGTTGCCATGGAAATGAGACTCTGTTTCTTTGGTATATTACATATGTTGGAAAAAAAAAGTCTTTTTTTTTTTTTTAGATGTTCATCAGTTGTATATTTTTTAAAAAAACTGTACATTTTACTTGTAGAAATCTGAAAATACATCAAACTGAAGAAGAGATATGCTCATTATAGATTTTCCATATTCAACTCTATACAAAATATGTTGACCAGGAATAAAAAGCACTAGTTATTTTTTTTTTTTTTACCCTTTCATAGAAATAAGTTGACTGATAAGAATTGATGATTATCTTCCAGTTTAGTGTGTATTTCCTTTCATCTTCTAGTTTCTGTGAAGCAATACCTAATTTAAAGTTTAATATCTTTCTCTGTTCCCATATGCAGCAGATGGCCCAGGCAACTACCTCCTACTATCTAATTCCTTAGTGACATTTATTATTCATCAGAAAGGAAGTTAGAAAACATTATCTTCGTTCTAATTCCTGGCTTGCTTAATCAAATAGATTAAAGAAAATATCCTGTAGTTAGCAAAAGAATTATGTGTAAACCCATAAAAGCATTAGAAAGTAAACCCAGTGGCCACCCATTGAGGATACTTGACTGTTGTTCCACCAGATAGATAATCTGTGGGAAAACATAACTAATACAAAACAAATGATAACAGCCTTTGTAATAAGGCTCAGTTCTCAGTTTCCGGAGATATTTAGATTTGAACCAAAGAAGTCTGGCCTAGGATGAAGAAATTAGCCTTTTGCCCATCTCTTCTGGCTACCGATCTCTCCATGTATCTAACTAGTGACCCTACTTTCAGGATAGAGAAAATAAGTTAAATGCAGATTCCATTTGCGTTTTGAATCTCAATGTTATTATCATACATGTTTTTCGGAGTCAGTGCCAGGGAATAAGGCTATTTATGTTTTGTGAGTAGGAAAAAACACAAAAAGGAAGAGGTTTGATGAATGTATTATTGCAGACTTTTTCTGACGTAAAAGGTAAAAACCCAATTCATTTTGGTTTAAACAATAGGGGGGTTTGTTGGAATCTATAATTGCAAAGACATAAATTGGTTCTGGCTTGTGAGACAGCTGAATTTAGTAACTCAGACAACATCATCAGTGCTCACTCACTTTTCTATCACTTGGTCCTCATTTCCTGAGAGTCTCTATTTTCAGGCAGCTTTCTTCTCAAGATAACATGAGAGTGACAGCAATGTGGAGCCTACATCCTATTTTCTGAACTCCAAAAGAGGGGAAGCATTTTTCTACTTAAGCCAGAAAAAGAGCCATAATTGTCTTAGACTAGATTAACTTTTGCCATGTGGTCTTTGGATCAATAACTGAGACTAGGAGAAGAGAGTAACCTGATTAGCTTAAAGTCAACTCACACACCCATTTCTGAAACTAGACAAAGAGTTACCACTTCCCCAAGCCCATTTGCTAGAAGATAGAGGGTATCCAAGGGAAGGAGTTCTGCTTCAAGAGAAAGGTGAAAGTCCCAAATGAAACCATTGTCCCTGCTATCTAGTGAGTAATTGGTATGAAGGGAAAAGGAGCTTTGCGTTATGGAGAAAAATTGGGATGTTTGTCTATAGGAAAGATGGTAAACCATATCAGTTTTAAGACTCATACTTTCTTTGTTTTTAGATAAAGATCTTTCTAAATTGTGATTGAGATCAGAAGACAGGATATTTGGGCAATATAAGTGAAAGAGGAAAAGAGAGACGCCACAAAGGTCTCATGGGAATAAATAAATAGATACGTACAATATTGACATGAATAATGGCTACTCATTTATTACTGCTAGAATTACTGCAAGGAATCGAATCTGAAAAAAATCAAAGTTGACTACTTTCTCCATATTTTTTGTGCCTATTGCCTTTTCACTATGGAATTTGAGTTATTATAAAATAATTATATTATCCATCAATTATAGAAAGATACAGCATGGCACAAGGGAAAAAGCAACAAAATTAACAGCCAGAGGATGTAAAATCCCTCTTCTGTGACATAATTCTTAGATTTTGGTCAAAGCCAGTAGTTTTTCTAGTCTCCAAGTTAAAGATTAAGAAGTACTCTCTTCCTATATGAGTGTAGAGAAAACTTTGTCATACAGCTTATGTTAAACTTTTAAAAAATGGCTGACTCTGCACAAACTGTTTTTTAGATGATTTCCCTTAATAAGAAGAGTTGTTTTATCATCCATCAAGAGAGATATATAATGAGGCAACAACTTTTTTAATACCAGACTTTTTATTGAGTGCATGCTTTTAAGACAGCTGACTGGGTCTTGTTAGTACAATCTTTAGCCAAAAAACAGTGAGGACATGATTAGAGGTCCTCTCCACCAGCCACTTGATCTTCAACAGTGCAGTCCAATTGATCGATTTTGGCAGCGTTTTACCATTTAAGTAATCTTAAATTCCATTGTTTTCTCTCAGGTAACATGAGAATGAGCACCAATGAAAGATTCTTTTTGTCTGTTACAAAACATAGATACCATGCAAAAAAAAAAAAAAAAAAAAGATACTTTGTGCAGAAAGTATTAAATACTAAATATTATAAAAATAGAGAGCAGTGAAAAGGTATATTTTATAAGATAATGAAATCAAATCAATGAAATATTTTTGAAATTAGTTTTTTTGACTTTTAAGAAATGTTCTATTTATGATTCTATTATCACATTTTACCTTCTTATGTATCTTTATTTCTTGTTTTAGTAAAACAACAGCAAGAAATGTCTCAGTGATACTGAACATTTACCATGCTTTTCCTCAAATTCTAACAAGAGGTTTTATCTGTGCCCTATCCTTCAAAAATTTTTTGAAAAAAAAGAACAATCTATAAAAAATACCAGGAACAAATTGGAGCTTTTCATTCAAATATGCTTTTCAAATGTTATACCAGCATTCATTTACATAGACTTGACATCTTGTAATGAATCAGTCTTAATCTCTTTATGAAGGCACTGCACTCAAGAAATCTTGCCTTGGTGGCATGATATTGCAATTGGGTTCCCCCTAAAACACACCTTTAAATTCAACTTTCTGGCCGGGCGCGGTGGCTCAAGCCTGTAATCCTAGCACTTTGGGAGGCCGAGACGGGCGGATCACGAGGTCAGGAGATCGAGACCATCCTGGCTAACACGGTGAAACCTCGTCTCTACTAAAAAATACAAAAAACTAGCCGGGCGAGGTGGCTGGCGCCTGTAGTCCCAGCTACTCGGGAGGCTGAGGCAGGAGAATAGCGTAAACCCGGGAGGCGGAGCTTGCAGTGAGCTGAGATCCGGCCACTGCACTCCAGTCTGGGCGACAGAGCGAGACTCCGTCTCAAAAAAAATAAATAAATAAAATAAAAAAAAAAATAAATTCAACTTTCTATATATTTAGTTATATATCTACCTAATTACTTCAAACTAAAAATTTTCATTTTTTTCATTCAACAAATATTTATTTATTTATTTATTTTTTATTGTACTGTAAGTTCAGGAATACATGTGCAGGACATGCAGGCTTGTTACACAAGTATGCAGGTGCCATGGTGGTTTGCTGCACTCATCAACCCATCATCTGCATTAGGTATTTCTCCCAAAGCTATCCATCCCCTAGCCCCCTACCTCATGACAGGCCCTGCTATGTGATGTTCCCCTTCCTCTGTGTTAATGTGTTCTTATTGTTTAATTCCCACTTTCAAGTGAGAACATGCAGTGTTTGGTTTTCTGCTCCTGTGTTAGTTTGCTGAGGATAATGGCTTCCAGCTCTATCCATATCCCTACAAAGGACATGAACTCATCCTTTTTTATGGCTGCCTACTATTCCATGGTGTATATGTGCCACATTTTCTTTATCCGGTCTATCACTGATGGGCATTTAGGTTACTTCCAAGTCTTTGCTATTGTGAACAGTGCTGCGATAAACATACATGTGCATGTGCCTTTATAGTAGAATGATTTATAATCCTTTGGGTATATACCCAGTAATGGGATGGCTGGGTCAAATGGTATTTCTGGTTCTAGATCCTTCAGGAATTGCCACACTGTCTTCCACAATGATTGAACTCATTTACACTCCCACCAACAGTGTAAAAGCATTTCTATTTCTCAACATCCTCTCCAGCATCTGTTGTTTCCCAACTTTTTAATGATCGCCATTCTAACTAGCATGAGATGGCATCTCATTGTGGTTTTGATTTGCATTTCTCTGATGACCAGTGATGATCAGCTTTTTTTCATATATTTGTTGGCCACATAAGTGTCTTCTTTTGAGAAGTGTCTGTTCATATCCTTCGCCGACTTTTTGATGGAGTTGTTGGGATTTTTCCTGTAAATTTGTTTAAGTTCCTTGCAGATTCTGGATATCAGCCCTTTTCCAGATGGATAGATTGTAAAAATTTTCTCCCATTCTATAGGTTGCCTGCTCATTCTAATGATAGTTTCTTTTGCTGTGCAGAAGCTCTTTAGTTTAATTAGATCCCATTTGTCTATTCTGGTTTTTGTTGCCATGGCTTTTGGTGTTTTAGTTATGAAGTCTTTGCCCATGCCTGAACTTGTCCGATCTTGTCTGGTCTCAGAAGCTAAGCAGGGTTGAACCTGGTTACTACTTGGATAGTAAACCAGTTTTATGTTATAATTTGCATGCAGTAAAATTCACCATAGTTTGAATTTTGACAGAGACATTCCATAGAGTAACCACCACTGTGCTCATGGTAGAAAACAATTTTATCAATGAAGAAAGTTATCCTATGTCACTCCAAAGCCTATAGTCTCCCCTTAATTCTGTTCCATGGCTAACACTAATTTACAATATACTTTCTGCCCCTATTATTTTGACATTACTAGAAACTTACAAAAATAGAAACAATTTTTGCTTGACTTTTAAAGTGGCTGAATATTCAAGTTGCTTCACAGCTTCAACTTTAGTTGATATAGTTAATCTTTAGTATTAAAATTTTATAATGGCTAATACTAAAGATTAACTATCCTCTATAGTTAAGATATAGCAGATACTATATCTTATTTGTTGCAGCATATATTCAAAATCTTTCATCATTTTTTGTTAGGTTGTCATTTTTATTAAGTCGTAAGAGTTCTTCATTTATTATAGAAATACGTGTTTAATCAGACATATACTTTAAAAATACTTTCTCTTAGTCTCAGCTTCCCATTTTACTTTTTTAGCAATGTCTTTCTTGGAGCAACATGTCGTTAATTTTGATGAAGTCCAATGTAACAAATATTTTTAAAAGTTTTCAGTGCTCTTGTGACTTATTTAAGAAATTTTAACCAACTCAAGTTCACAAATATTTTCTTAGAAAATTTCTTACAAAACCTTAGAAGGTTTATAGTATTAGCCCTAACAAAGGACCATTCTTTGTAATCACTGATTTTCTGTATTGCTTTTCTATTTCATATATTTTTTATTTGTATTCTTATCTTTATTTTTTCCTTCCTTACTTGTTTCCTTCCTTCCTTACTTGTTTCCTTCCTTAATTACTTGTTTTCTTCCTTCCTTACTTGTTTTAATTTACTCTTATTTCTTTACTTTCATAATATAAAAACTTAGATTACAAATTTGAGATTTTTAAATTTTTTTAATATTAACTTTTAATGAAGGAAATGTCCCTTTACATACTATTTTAATGTTATTAGACAAACTCACACATATGAATGTTTTAAATTCCATTTAGTTCACATTTTACTTTTTTTCTAATTAACTTTGGGACTTTTTCTTTAACTCATATGCTAGCAATATGTTGTTTTTTTAAAGTACAAATATTGGATAATTTTCCTGGTATCTTTCTTGTGCAGATTTCTAATGATTCCATTTTCATCAGGAACATAGCTTACGTGATTAATTCCTTTAAATATATTCAAACTTGTTTTATGGCCTTAATTTGATCTATCTCATTGAATGTTTTATGTTCACTTCGGATGAATACATATTCTGTTGTCACTGAGCAGAGGGTATTTTAAATGTTAATTAGATCAAATTATTTAATAGTTTTGTTCAAGTCTTTGATGTCTTTGTGGATTTTCTGTCTAACTGTTCTGTCAATTATTATACCTGTAGATTCTGTATGTTTCCCCTTTTTTTTTCTTCAAGGTCTATCTTGTTGTTTGAAGCAAGCACATTTAGAATTGCTAGCTCCTCTTAATGAAGTGAACCATTTATCACTATGAGTCTTCCTCTTTATCATTGGAAACTTTCTTTGTTCTAAACTTCTATTGATTATTTCTTTTCTGCTTCTAGGTAATCTTTTTCTGCTTCTTTACATATCTGATAATTTTTATTTGATACTGTAATACCAACTTTTAAGTTGTTGGTTGTGAGATATTTCTGCATTCCCTTTAAGCAGTGTTTCATTTTGTTTTAGTGTGTAGTTCAGTTTCTTGTAAGTAGTTTAATTTTTTTCAAAGCTTTCAGACTGGGTCCTGGACAGCATTTATTGTAGAGTTAAGTTAGTTTTGCCTGACTAAGGCAATACCCTACCTAACATCTTATTTATTACTACATCTTTCTATGTCAGCTGATGGAGACAGCTCTTCCTGACTCTCATTGTGAATACCAGAATTCATTCTGTTCGCTCTTTTTAAGTGGTACTCTCCCTCATCTCATATAGTTTCCTTTCACACATGCACTGGTCAATATTGGTCAAATTGTTGAGGAGGACCTTTCATAACTCTTTGGAGATCTCCCTCTCTCTCTCTATCTCTCTCTCTCTCTCTCCATCTTTTCATATCACTCTCTTCTTCAGTAGTCTGTCCTACAAATTCCGGTTTCCTTGGCTTCCCAAATTCTGATTTCTGTTTCCTTTGCTCAGAAACACCACCTGGTTCTGTTTGTCTCTCTCTCTCTCTCTGTACTTTGAAGTCTGAAAACTTCATCCAGGGAAGAAGCTCATGCAAATATAGAAACACGGGGCTTAATTTGCCGTTTCCCTTCTCTGAGATCATAGTCCTATGCTTCCAATTTTCCAAATCTTAAAATGGTTGTTTTAGATATCTTGTCCAAATATCCAGTTGTTGAAAGCATAAATTCACTCCCTGTACTCTATACTGGTTACATGGATTATATCTTTAAACTTAATGAATTAGGATGGAATATCTAATATAAAAACAATACACGAATTTCAATGGCTTGCATCATAAAAGTTTATTTCCTGTTTACCTTATAGTTGAAAATAGGTTTATGGGTTTGGGTGGTTCTCCAGGCCATTTGGGCCCTGGGCAGTTTCTCAGGATGTGGGGTCCTTCCATCTTTCTGTGCCAGCATGCTCTAAGGTCTCCTAGTTTTCTTCTGAGGGATCTGCATTTAGTTGGCATGTGGGTGAAAAGAAAAAACCTGGTAACACTGATAGGCCTTACTTAGAAGTGCCCTATTTCACTACTGCCAACATTCCTTTGACCTGAATTCAGGCCTGCTAAATTGTGAGAGGCCTGGAAATGTAGCCAAGCTATGTGTCTAGGGTAGCGCTGTCAACAGAAAAATAAAGGTGAACCACACATGCAATTGTACATTTTCTAGTAGCCACATTATAATACAAAAATAAACAGATATAATTACTTTTAATAATATATCTTCTTTAGACCAATATATTTGGTTTTTAATCATTTCAACATGTATTCATTATAAAAGATTATTGATAATGTATTTTCCATCTTTTATACCAAGTCTTCAAAACTTGGTATATATTTTATATACTTTAAGTATATTTCCATTTTAATGCTAAACTCTAATTAGAAATACTTAATTGCTACTTATATTTCATAAGATTTGTAGTTAGAATGTAGATCTACATGTTCAACTTCTTCCAAACATACTTAAAATTTTACAATAACTAAACCATCTTTCTTGACTTTTAAAGTTAAATAAATAAATAAATAAATAAGTTATTCAGTCATACCAGCTACATTCTATGTGATCAGTAACCACATGTGGGTACTATATATTTAAAGCATAGTTTGCAAATTATAGCTTACTGGACAAATCCAGCCTACAGTCTGATTTTTGTATGGTGTGAGGGCTAAGAATAAATTTTACTTCTCTGAATATCTAAATATCTAAAATAAATCAAAATAAGAATAATATTTTGTGACACAAGAACATCATGTGAAAATCAATTTCAAATTTCACTGTCGATTAAAAGTATTTTATTGAAAAATATCCACAACCACATTTACATATTGCCTGCACTACTTTCACATAGTAGAATATTTGCAAGATAATTTGCAAATACTCTAAAATATTTACCTTTTTATTTACCCAATACACCTAAAATATTTACTTTTTGACTCTTTACAGAAAATGTTCACCAAACGTTGGTCTAAAAAAAAGTCATTTTTATGAACAAATTGACATCCCACCGATCCTTACAATAATCAACTACATCATGACTCATTTAGTCTTTAAGGATGTAATATGAAGATTTTTAAAATTTATGACAAATTCTATTTAACACACACTGAATGCTAATGTTAAAGACTTAAATGAGGAATCATTGTAGGGAAAGGAGTGAGGCATGTCAACGAGAAGTGGGTTAAAGATAATTTCAATTAAAAAACACAAAATTACTGAAAAACAAAAGGGAGATTATTGTAAGTCTTACACCAAACCCTTATAATCACAGAATGTCAATGTCCCAAGAGCAATGACTCATTATCAAGGACAACTGTAGTTGTATTTTTGTATCCAACAAAATTATCCCTGAGTTTCACAGTAGATTTCCTTCATTTTCCTGATGATGTCTCTTTACCTTGAAATTCCTTTCCTCCTGCCAATAGCACACAAATTTAAGCCCCTCCGCTTCTTGTTTCTGCAATTATCACCTTAACATCATCTTCATGAATCTTTTTTACTTCCGCCCAACTCCAGCTGATTCATACTTGCCCTTGAACTCCACTCCCAAATTCATGTTTGTTTGTTGGACTTTGTCCCTTTTCTAGCCACCTATCATTCCATTGTTTTACATAGGCTCTCATATGCTTGATGCTACTGAAATTAGAGGTCTTTGGAGCTAGGCTCTGCCATGTCTTCCACATCTGAGTCGTACTTCCACATAGCTATATCCCTAAAACTCCATGTTACCATGAACACATATTTTATAGTCCTGCTTTTGAAACATAAATGTAATTCAGAAAGGAGAAAAAATGGAACAGATAGTATAGTTCTACTATGTTTCAAGGAGCAAAATGAAAAATGAAAATATCCAGAATTTGAAAATGCTGTCTAGTGTGGTAGGTTAACTGCTGGCATCTCAATCCCATCCTCATCCCTCCTATATTCTCATTACATCACAGTGGCTTGAACCTTAGAAACTGTAGTTTCCCGATTTTTCTGGCTCACTGGGCAAAGCTCAGGAAAAGCCTGTAAGAGGTGCTCATGTGAGATTTAGAAGATGGCTAGAAAGGAGTAGTCATTGCCATTCTCCTATAGTAGAAGCTAGGAGAAATGTGGGCAAAGGGCAGCGATACGGTTTTCAACAGGTTCTGAGTAAACCTCTTCAAATTGTCTGCTTAATTGTTGACAGCAACTGAGATTATTGGCAACATCTGCACTTAATGTCCTTGTGTCCTAATTTTCCGGAAGTTAATAATTTCTCACTGACTATTGCTCCCATAGCACTTTCCATGGGTTTTCAAGTGACCATTCCTGCTTTAGATTCCTTCCTGTTAAAAATACTTGGATGGTTTCTTTTTTTTTCCTGTCCAAACTTTTCCTGGTACATTTTACCAACATCAACTTTCTTGGTGAATGGGATTATATAGAGAATAGATGCAAATTGATGAAATTCATGATATTCATTCACTTATTCTTTATGCAATTAAATAGGTACAGAATAATTAAAATATACCACCACGTTCCAGAGTTGACTAGTCATCGTCTGCTCTCAAGGCACATAGAGTCCAAGTGAAATAAATTAATTCAGACGATGTCAATACAAGTTAAAATGAATTCAGTTCTATAAGAGAAGAAAGAGTGCTGTAAATGTCCAAAATAAAATAGGATTTGATCCTTCATTCTGATATGTTACATTCTTGGAATCTGTTTTTTCAGCCAGGACATTGATCTTACATTTCTATTTGCTGCTGATGAATTTGAACTACATGGTATTGTTATACCCATTCATTAGATGAATTTATAAGTAAATATTTAGTATTTAGTATTTATAAGTAATATTTAGTGTTTATGTGTGTGTGTTTGTATTTGTGTCTGTGTCTGGAGAATGAGAGGAAGAAAGAGAAAAAGAGAGAAGGCCAAGAGAAAAGCATCATCATCGATCTTGCAGAAATCATGTAGGTTGCCATTGACCAATATTACATCCTATAGTCTAATGATTCTCAGGAAATTGTGTTTAGCATTTGGGACAAGCCACTTTTATGAAGGACCATCCAATGCACTGCAAAACAATGTGGCATTTCTGGCCTCTACCTACCAAATGCCTATAGGACCCTTAAATCATTATAACAACTCAAATACTAATATACTATATTATGTCTCCAGACATCTCTTACATACCATCTCTGTGATGCTCCTCTCAAAAGGAAACAATGTTAGCATGAAGTAAATTAATGTATACCTTATCCACTGTAATCATTGCCTGACTCTTGATTAGCAATTGTTTGTCTTCTTATGCTTATAGTTCAATAGTTAAATTGCATTTAAATCCTAATTAAAACAAAATGTCTTTTCTGCCTATGCAATTAGGAAATGTTTAGAAATTTTAATATTTGATGGTAATGAGAATACAAGAAAATATGAAGTTTCATAGGTTGGGTATGGAAGGGTAAGTTACTCCAAATTTTCTAGATGACAAAACCTATGTGCATCAGTAGTCTTAAAATATTTATTTTGATCAATTAAGCTCATTTCTGGAAACTCTCATGTCTCTATTGTCTGTAACATAAACAAGTATAAGATCAAAGAGGTTCATTCCACTGTAACATATAATTGAAAACAATGTAATGGTCTAACAATGTAGGCTTTTAAGCTTACTTCCATTAAATAAACTTGAAACTTCATATATGGAATAGTATGCACCCACTACAAATGTACTTTATAAAATAATATTATCATAGGCAATATTAAATAAAAATGTTAAGCTAGAAAATTACATTTTAAAGTATCACTTCAACTATGAATAAAGGTATACATAATAACATTGCTTTATAAAACATATTAATATTTGACAATTCTTTTCTACCCATCTCACTCATTGAAGGGGCAGAGACATTGGGATGTTGCGTGTGTTTGTCAGCATTTACTAGACTATGTGCATGAAAACAAATGCAAAATCTCATTAGCTTACAACAAATACTCACTCACATTAAGTAAAGCTTGAGTTTTGTACCTCAAAGCATTCCAAAGGCTCCATGATTTCACTGGTCTTGGGTGGTCTTTTGTGAGGTTGGCTTGAGTGTGCAGATTGGGTTTAGATGTCCTTTGAAAGAACACTTTCTTCTTGAGTTTCCTCTGGTGGAGGACAAGAACACAAGAGGGCAACGTGTTTCCAATGATGCATTCCAACATGCAAGAAGATTGAAAAAACAAAAACTTGCACTGCTTCTAAAAGCGTAGGCTTGAGCATCACACTCAAACCAATCATAGAGAAGTCCATATGAAGCCTAAAGTCAGTGGTTTGAAAAGTAATCTACTCCACATAAGTAATGATGGCAAATGAGAGAAGAGGACAAACAATTCATAACAAATCTGAATAAATCTATCATTGCAAGGTGGAGGTTTCCTTGTTTTATTTATTTATTTGTTTATTGCTTCCTATTTTAGTACACTTTTCAAATTTGCTGTGTTTTATATTTTTTAATTTTAATTTTTTGATTTTTTAAACTTTTAAGTTCAGGGCTACAAATGCAGGTTTGTTATCTAAGTATCCTGTGTCATGGGAGTTTGTTGTACAGATTATTTCATCACCTATGTATTAAGCCTAATACCCATTAGTTAGTTTTCCTGAAACTCTCACTCCTCCCACCCTCCACCTCCTGAGAGGCCCCAGTGTGTGTTGTTCCCTTTTATATTTCCATATGGTCTCTTGATTTAGCTCCCACTTATAAGTGAGAACATGCAGTATTTGTTTTTCTGTTCCTGCGTTAGTTTGCTAAGGATAATGGCATCCGGTGCCAACCAATGCAATCACGAGTATTTTACTTTTATACATAAATGTTTTAAATTCAAATATAAGACAACATTTAAAATATCTATTATCATTTTTGCCAAGATTTGGGAATGGAATTCCCACCTTATATTGTGCAAACTATCTTCAACTTCTTTTTGAAAAAAATTATTATTTTATTCTTTTCCCTTTAGCTTTTTTTACTGTTTCTCTTTTTCATATTTTATAAATAGTGTACTTTCATTGGTTCAGTGAGATTAATTCTAAATTATTTCAGAACTCTGAGATGGAATTTATTTGTTGTAGAAATTCCAAGTGTAATATGAGTAGTTAGGTATTTCTTTACTGTTCATTTGTTCTTTCATGAACAATAAATAAAAGCAAAATCATCTGTTAACCATGAGAGGAGGAGAGTAAAGAACCAGGAGCTCAGAGAGAAGTGGGAGGTTTTAAATAGAATTCATATAAAATAAAAATGGATTTAGTAAGAGATAGATGAAAAGATCATTGAGAGAGAATGAAGTTCCAATTTATACTTGTTGTTGTGTTGATAGCGTTGTTACTTTCTGTGAATTCTCAGTAGGGTACACTGTTCTTTAAAGTTACTTTGCATTTGTGGATTTCAGCTGAAAGCTGAATGAATCAACCAGTGACCCTTTCATTGTGAATTGATTATTCGGTTATTTTATTTTATTTTATTTTATTTTTTGATATTTCTTTGTTCCTCCTCAACATTTAAGTTTTGGGGTACATGTGCGGGATGTGCAGTTTGGTTACATAGGTAAAGAGTGAGATGGTGGTTTGCTGCACAGATCATCCCATCACCTAGGTATTAAGCCCCTCATCAGTTAGATGTTTTTCCTGATGCTCTTCTTCCCCCCAAGCCTCCACCAGCAATGTTAATGAATCTTTCTTTCATAAAATAAAACAACCATTATTTGGTTTTTTTATTTTATGAAAGAAAGATTCATTTGACCCTTGGTATATGTACTATTCCATATTTTTAATATAATTGTAATTTTAAAAATATTTTTACTTCCTTTTTAATAAGTCATAACCTTTGGATCATATAAACATAATTTCAGATCCTAGGTCTATCAGTACCAAAGTTGTTGTGATATTTAAGTTACTAGTAATTAGACAGTAGTTCTTATATGTCATCAATAGCATGATTATTAGAAACTAGATATAGAAAACTGAGACACACAGGAATGAAAAGGAGTAAGTTGGTGGTTTCCAAGAAAAAAAGATGATCTTACTGGCAAGAATAATGTATAAATAAATAATTGTGATTTTGGGGGATTTTAAATATGATCGGACTAATCAAATAACAACCTGAGACTGTAAATTTGGGACTGAAAACTGTTGGGAACATCCAAACACACCGCTGAAGTCAAAATGAAAGTTAATTTAAGAGCGGTATACCAAAGAACATCTTTATTTCTGCCTTCATTTCCTTATGTACCTAGTCGTCATTCAGGAGCAGGTTTTTCAGTTTCCATGTAGTTGAGCAGTTTTGAGTGAGTTTCTTAATCCTGAGTTCTAGTTTGATTGTACTGTGGTCTGAGAGACAGTTTGTTATAATTTCTGTTTTTTTCATTTGCCGAGGAGTGCTTTACTTCCAACTATGTAGTCAGTTTTGGAATAAGTGCAATGTGGTGCTGAGAAGAATGTACATTCTGTTGATTTAGGGTAGAGAGTTCTGTAGGTGTCTATTAGGTCCGCTTGGTGCAGAGCTGAGTTCAATTCCTGGATATCCTTGTTAACTTTCTGTCTTGTTGATCTGTCTAATGTTGACAGTGGGGTGTTAAATTCTCCCATTATTATTGTGTGGGAGTCCAAGTCTCTTTGTAGGTCTCTAAGGACTTGCTTTATGAATCTGGATGCTCCTGTATTGGTGCATATATATTTAGGATAGTTAGCACTTCTTTTTGAATTGATCCATTTACCATTATGTAATGGCCTTCCTTGTCTCTTTTGATCTTTGTTGGTTTAAAGTCTGTTTTATCAGAGACTAGGATAGCAACTCCTGCCTTTTTTTTGTTGTTGTTTTCCATTTGCTTGGTAGATCTTCCTCCATCCCTTTATTCTGAGCCTATGTGTGTCTCGGCATGTAAGATGGGTCTCCTGAATACAGCACACTGATGAGTCTTGACTCTTTATCCAATTTGCAAGTCTGTGTCTTCTAATTGGAGCATTTAGTCCATTTACATTTAAGATTAATATTGTTATGTGTGAATTTGATCCTGTCATTATGATGTTAGCTGGTTATTTTTCTCATTAGTTGATGCACATTCTTCCTAGCATCGATGGTCTTTACAATTTGGCATGTTTTTGCAGTGGCTGATACTGGTTGTTCCTTTCCATGTTTAGTGCTTCCTTCAGGAGCTCTTATAGGGCAGGCCTGGTGGTGACAAAATCTCTCATCATTTGCTTTTCTGTAAAGGATTTTATTTATCTTTCAATTATGAAGCTTAGTTTCACTGGATATGAAATTCTGGGCTGAAAATTCTTTTCTTTAAGAATGTTGAATATTGGCCCCCACTCTCTTCTGGCTTGTAGAGTTTCTGGTGAGAGATCCACTGTTAGTCTGATGGGCTTCCCTTTGTGGGTAACTTGACCTTTCTCTCTGGCTGCCCTTAACATTTTTCCCTTCATTTCAACTTTGGTGAATCTGACAATTATGTGTCTTGGAGTTGCTCTTCTCGAGGAGTATCTTTGTGGCATTCTCTGAATTTCCTGAATTTGAATGTTGGCCTGCCTTGCTAGGTTGTGGAAGTTCTCCTGGATGATATCCTGAAGAGTGTTTTCCAACTTGGTTCTACTCTCCCTGTCACTTTCAGGTACACCAATCAGACATAGATTTGGTCTTCTCACATAATCCCATATTTCTTGGAGGCTTCGTTCATTTCTTCTTACTCTTTTTTCTCTAAACTTCTCTTCTCGCTTCATTTCGTTCATTTGATCTTCAATCACTGATACTCTTTCTTCCACTTGATTGAATCAGCTACTGAAGCTTGTGCATTCATCCTGTAGTTCTTGTGCCATGGTTTTCAGCTCCAAGAGGTCATTTAAGGACTTCTCTACACTGATTATTCTAGTTAGCCATTCGTCTAATCTTTTTTCAAGGATTTTAGCTTCTTTGCAGTGGGTTCAAACTTCCTCCTTCAGTTCGGAGAAGTTTGATCATCTGACAGCCCTTCATGCTAAAAACTCTCAATAAAGTAGGTATTAATGCGACATATCTCAAAATAATAAGAGCTATTTATGACAAACCCACAGCCAATATCATACTGAAAGGGCAAAAACTGGAAGCATTCCCTTTGAAAACTGACACAAGACAGGGATGCCCTCTCTCACCACTCCTATTCAACATAGTGTTGGAAGTTCTTGCCAGGGCAATCAGGCAGGAGAAAGAAATAAAGAGCATTCAATTAGGAAAAGAGGAAGTCAAATTGTCCCTGATTGCAGGTAACATGATTGTGTATCTTGAAAACCCCCTTGTCTCAGCCCAAAATCTCCTTAAGCTGATAAGCAACTTCAGCAAAGTCTCAGGATACAAAATCAATGTGCAAAAATAACAAACATTTTTATACACCAATAACAGACAAACACCCAAATCATGAGTGAAATCCCATTCACAATTGCTTCAAAGAGAATAAAATACCTAGGAATCCAACTTACAAGGGATGTGAAGGACCTCTTCAAGGAGAACTACAAACCACTGCTCAGTGAAACAAAAGAGGACACAAACAAATGGAAGAACATTCCATGCTCATGGATAGGAAGAATCAATATCGTGAAAATGGCCATACTGCCTAAGGTAATTTATAGATTTAATGCCATCCCCATTAAGCTACTAATGACTTTCTTCACAGAATTGTAAAAAACTACTTGAAAGTTCATATGTAACCAAAACAGAGCCTGCATTGCCAAGTCAATCCTAAGTCAAAAAGAGCAAAGCTGGAGGCATCACACTATCTGACTTCAAACTATTCTACAAGGCTACAGTAACTAAAACAGCATGGTACTGGTACCAAAACAGAGATATAGACCAATGAAACAGAACGGAGCCCTCAGAAATAATACCACGCATCTACAACCATCTGATCTTTGGCAAACCTGGCAAAAACAATAAATGGGGAAAGTATTCCCATTTAATAAATGGTGCTGGGAAAAGTGGCTAGCCATATGTAGAAAGCTGAAACTGGAGCCCTTCCTTACACCTTATATAAAAATTAATTCAAGATGGATTAAAGACTTAAACATTAGACCTGAAACCATAAAAACCCTAGAAGAAAACCCAGGCAATACCATTCAGGACATAGGCATGGGCAACAACTTCATGACTGAAACAACAAAAGCAATGGCAATGAAAGCCAAAATTGACAAATGGGATCTAATTAAACTAAAGAGCTTCTGCACAGCAAAAGAAACTACCATCAGAGTGAATAGGCAACATACAGAATGGGAAAAAATTTTTGCAATCTACTCATCTGACAAAGGGCTACTATCCAGAACCTACAAAGAACTCAAGCAAATTTACAAACAAAAAAAAAAAAAAAAAAAAAAAAAAAAAAAAAA